>NC_051448.1:2238436-2255639 GCF_001649575.2 Kryptolebias marmoratus | reverse complement strand
CCTTCCATCCATCCATCCAACCAACCAACCAACCAACCGTCCATCCATCCATCCATCCAACCAACCAACCAACCGTCCGTCCGTCCATCCATCCATCCATCCATCCATCCATCCATCCATCCATCCATCCATCCATCCATCCATCCATATCCAGTACTGTGTCACAGGGACATCTCCTCTTCTCACTCATCTTTTTTATGCCAGTTTGAGGTGTTCTCAGATCAGCTGTCATAAAAGACATTTAGAAATAAAATGTTGTCTCAACTGATCAGAGAACGAATCAAAATGGCTAAGACCATCATCAGCCTCATCAATGCAACCATGAATATTTCAGTTACAGTAATTTTATTATAGATAGTGAACCGTGGCAGCCTCAGAGCTTGTTTTATTTAATTATTCATTATTGAGGAATAATGGGGGGAGGGGGTGTATCTGCAGGATCTGAAAAGAATAAATGCAGAAATGGTCCATTAAAACATGATCCACTATAAATTACCTAAGAAGCATTTTCCTCACTATTGTTCAGGTCTTTGTTACACACAGCATCATTTTTACTTTTAAAAATGATCCTCTTTAAAAATAAAGACATCAGTAGTTGATTATGTATGAGTTTTGTTTTCACAAGTTCTTCAACAAATCCAGATTTTATTTATCATTTTGGAGCTTTATGAAAATGAGGTATTTAATGAGCCACAATATAAAATAAGCTTACAATGTCTTTAAATGTCTATTCACCCGAGTCCCAGTCAGAGTTTTATTAAATGGTTCTGTGTTGCTGGGGAACTGGGATTTCCCAAAATGACAATTTATTTGTTTTATATAATTCCCCATTTTGTTAAATGATGTGCTAATTAAGTTTGCTCTTATTTAGATGATCAAAAATTATAGTTATTTGTATTAACAAGATAAAATAGGATAATGAATGTTAGGACAATCTGCATTTTATGTGCTGATGGGGTTAAGCCTTTCTGAGAAATCTTATTTGTGATAACAGTTTGAATTTCTTATTTTTTTTTTTTTTTACTAAACAAGTTTTAAAAAGCTGCATATGAATTGTAAAATAGGTTTAATTCTCTGTTTCATGCAGAAGCCCATCTAGAAGTCAGCCCTGCTGGTATCTCAGAGTTAAAAATGCAGACAGGAATATTCTCGGAGCTGCAGAGGTTCACTTAACATTCCCTGCGAGGATCTGCGCTGTCAGGCAGCGTAACCTAACAACTACAGGGAAACAAACAGAGCTGAGGACTGACACCGATTCATGCAGAAGGACCCCAGCTGGAGTTTGAACTCAGTTCTGCTGCCCCTAGTGTCTGAAAATAAAAATGCAAGTTTAAATCAAACCTAAACATTAATTCAAAATATGCATATAAATACAAAATAACTCATTTTGATTAAATTTTACACAATGTTTATAGATTATATTAAAATCTATTAACAGTGTGAACACGATTTTATTGTTACTGCAGGATGAGTTACAGCTAATCATCATTTTATCCACAAACTAAGATATACTTGCAAATAAAATATTAGTAAAGTATCAAAAGAGCATATAAAGACAAAAACAGAGAAAGTACGCTGAAGCAGAATTTAAAGACAACAAATATTGTTTGAAGGAACTGAAAAGATCTTAATGTGTGTCTATGGGAACCATGTTTGTAAATAAAGTTAAATATTTTGAAAAGTATAAAAAGTCACCCACTTCCTGAATGAGCTGAACATGATGATAAATGAACAGCTAAAACTGTCAAATTAAAGTTGAACATGGGTAAATATTAGGTTAAAGCTGCACAGACATTAACATGAATGCTGCTTCATTATCTGAATGGTGTCGGTGACGTCATCGCGCGGGGCGGAGTCTGGGTGCAGCAGCGAGAGCAGGAGGTGGAAGTGAGTCTCCTCTTCATTATTACTGAATCAGCTGCAGCATCCTGAGACACAGAGACAGAGAGAGGTGTGTCTGCTACACCGGAGCTGAGGACAGACCGGGGGACACCGAGGGACAGACACACAGACCGGGGACAGACACAAAACGGTCCCATCATGGCGTCAAAGTGTCCAAAATGCGACAAGACGGTGTATTTCGGTGAGTTTCCTGCAGACAGGCCGCTGCCCGGTGTCGTGATTGTTACCGGAGGGATCATCTGCCGGGGGGTGGGGAGGTGGTGGTGGGGGGGTTATTCTGTTAATGTGAATACTGAATGAAGTCTAACATCCTTTCTCATCGATAAGTTCATTCAGTCACAGTTTATAGATCATAATGGTTATTAATGGGAACTTAAAATATCATCATCCACTGAAATGATTTCTTTTAACCTATTAATTTAAATAAAACTCATGGTTGGATAATTGCACCATAATATATCTCAATTCCGTCTAATTCTAATTCATTTTCTGTGTGTTTATGTTCATTAATGCATTTTTATAGAAGAATATTGAAGGATACATTTGATTATTGTTACACTATGTGTTTTTTGTGGTAAATGTTTCTTACCTGTGACAGTGAATCAGCTTTACTTTGTTTCTGAATAAACACAAACTAACAATAAGCCTGAGATAAAGTAAATATATTACTCTGAATTTTGTGGAAACAAATATCCGCTTTGTAAATAAAATCTACCATCTTTAGCTTATCTTCAATGTGCTTTCCTGTTACATATGGAGCATTTACATCAGTTTATTTTTGTTGTGCTAAAAATAGCCGGTCATACAATTGTAGCATCAATCAGACTTTAATTATACACAGCAGTCCCAGCGTGTGTCTATACTTAGTGATATTTATATTCAGAGGCATGGGGGCCTGATGATGTGATAAAATGATGGAGGGAAACGAGGCTGTAATTGTGTCGACATAGAGGTAATGGTTCCTTTGACAGAACATATTTGATGTAATGGATATTTTAATTTGCAGTGTGACTGGGGTCAAATTCCATCAAAGTTTTTTATTTAAAATATTTTATTAAACAAACTGTGGAAAATGATCTACTTGAATATAAAACCAGATGTTCAAAACTTTTACTTTTATCCCATTTTTAGACCATTTTAAGACCTAAAATCAATCAACAATGAGCTCCAGGATGATGTCAGTAAGATCAGCATTAAAAAGATTTATATTCTGTTATTATCTTACTCTGTTCTGTCTGATGGAGCAGAGCTTTAAAGCTTTATAAAAACAACATTTTTTATGTTTTTTCCTCATCTTCACAGCTGAATGAAGGCTGAAAACTGAGGCAGCTGCTGGAGCTGAGTTGGACAGTCAAAGTTGTCCTCTGTGGAGGACATCTGTAAACCTGAACATCTCCCTCCCCCTGCATGCTTCTGAATTAACTCATTCTGTCATCTACAGAGGACATCTAGGGCTTTCCAATGACACCAGATATGAAGGGGTGGGGCTTTACCTTACAAAGATTGGGGAATTTAAAAAAATAAATGTAATTAAACAATATTTTTTCCTGCTAGTCAGGAGGAAATGACAGAAACCTAAAGACAAAAGAATAATTTATTCATTTATTTTTTGCCTTTTTGTTCTGACTTGGAACAGAAGCCGATTGTGTCGTGTTGATAACGTTCAGGGATGTGGGATAAAAAAGCTGAGACGTTATTACAGCAGATTCATTCACTGCTGAGCTCCACGGATGTTCTGGCGTTCCAGATGTGAGGTGAAAGTGACAGTTTTTCTGCCAAACGGCTCCAGAAACGTCTCGGCTTCAGATTCCGACTCTAATAATCAGTTTGCTCTGCCGCTGCAGCCCACCAGGCAGTAATGGTTTCACTATCTGTGGATAAGATTGCAGGGAGCCATTAACAGGCCTGTTGGCTGCTGGACTTCAGCAGATATGTTCTCTCACCGGGCAGGAAAAAAAAAGCTCTTCTTTGCTTTTAAGTTTAAGTACAGTGAGGTGATTTATACTGGGGTCACCATTATCTTATTTTTCTTTCCTGAGTTTGATCTATGCAGCTTATTGGTCTGGTAAATAATTAATTGATTGCACATTTGTTTTATGGATCGACTGTCTTTTTGTTCTTCCTCCTTCATTTCCCTGGAGAACAGCCGAACCCCGCCCTGCAGCCTGACGTCTTCTTATCTAATATCTGAAACTCTGCAGTAAACCTGATGTTCCTAAAGATGAGCATCTTAAAAGAAACATGTTCTCCATCATGCATTGAATGTTGTTTGGTAGCATCTGCAGAGGAAATGAACCAGTGTGGTATAAAATACATCATTTCTGTTTCCAGCCTCTGAGTTTACAGAAACATTAACCTCAGTTTCTGTTGATGCATTTCAGTTTTTACTTGAGCGTAAACCCATGATTTGATTATTGCAACAAAGAAAATTCCATTAAAAATGCTGGACATTTGTTAAAAGAGGAAGTGGTAAAAAAAAAAAAAAAACACTTTCTCCAAAAATGTAATGTGAATGCTGTGCGTTTAATGACTTTACTGAGTTGTTAATGTTAAAAGAAGAACAACAGAAGAAAAACACAACCATTGGCTAAAAGCTGAAAATTTCAAAACTGTAGCTAAAAGCTAACATCTAGCAAAGCAGTATCTAAAAGCTAAACTTTTCAAAACCATTGCTAGAAGCTAAAATAACCAAAACTGTAGCTACAAGATAAAATTAGTAAAACTATAATGAGCAAAACTAAAATGAAGAAAACTGTAGCTAAAAGCTAACATTAGCAAAGCTGGAGCTAATAGCTAAAATGAATTAAATAGCAGCTAAAAATTAAAATATGTTAGATTGATTTAAAAACTAAAATGATGATATCTGAAGAAAATAAAACATTTAATGAAAATATTTCCCTGGAAATTATAGACTTTGATGCTTTTATAAAGTAACTGTAATTTTTTTAGCAGA
This sequence comes from Kryptolebias marmoratus, assembly GCF_001649575.2. Lineage (NCBI taxonomy): Eukaryota > Metazoa > Chordata > Actinopteri > Cyprinodontiformes > Rivulidae > Kryptolebias > Kryptolebias marmoratus. The sequence goes on along the minus strand of NC_051448.1, from coordinate 2,250,784 downwards.
TTTCTAAAGTTTAACTTTAATTAAAGAATAAAAACTAAACAGAGTGAAACGGCTGATGTCCTCCGGTTGTGTGACAGCCGAGCAGCCGCTGAGTCGGAACAGGAAGTGTCAGGTTGTGTCAGTATCTGCTGGAGTATTTCAGGAGGAGAAGAAACAGATAAAAGTTTGTTGGTGGACTTCCTGCTCCCTCTGTTCATCCATCTGTGTTTCAGACAAAAGTCTCTGTTCCTGGAGCGGCTGAGCTCGAACAAAAGGCTTTTTATCTGTAATCGACTGCAATAATTGTCGTGATCGAGGTCAGAAAAAGGCCAGCTTGTGTAAAGAGGCAGAACCACGTTTTTGGATATAATGTTTCGCTTGTTCCTTTGTGAGTTTGAGTTCATGCTAACTATCTCACGAACCACCCGATAAATTTTAATTAAACTTTCAGAAAGTAATTACTGGATGTATACATACAGCTGATTAACATGTGAAATTAACCCGGTTCAACATGGCTGCCTCAGCTATTCAACCTGAAATAACACCAAATGGCTACAACTCTGGTTATTACACAGATATTGAACTAAACTTTGTTAGGGTGGTAGCTGAGAGTCATTCACAACACATACTCTGAGCACGACATCTCACTAAATCACACAATATTATTTCATGGTTTGACCAAAATGGCTACAACTCCATTATTTCTCCACATAAGAGGATCTTAGTCTAAGCCTCAGCAGGCGATGGACCTTTAATTTATAAAGTTATGAGAATAATTGTAACACTTACAGAAAATGTGCAATTTTAAAGAGAGAAAGACTCTTCATCATCCTGCGTCCAAACAAGACCAGTAAAATGTGAGCATCACTTTTTATTCACACATCGAGGGACAGTTCACCTGTTCAGAGCCATCAGATAAATCACTTTGTCCCACTTCTTCTGCCGTTGTCTCTGATTGTTGCCTGGCAACTGGTCCTGACCAAGAAATGGGCCGAGAGCGCCCGTTAAATCTGAGAGATGCTCGGAGGAGAACTTCCCAACGGCTCCTAAAAGCACAAAGACGCGTCGAAGTTCTGCTCTGTCAAACAGAAGAAAACAAATTGGTTCAGGTTTTAGATGACAGGTGAGCTGTGGGCGTCGGGGTTACGACAATATTGTTCTCCAGTGAAGCTGCGCGGCTGAAAGAACAGACAGAAGCTGCAGAAAATGGACTGAAATGTATAAAATAGAAATGTGTGAGTCACTGCATTGACCTTTGAAATGCTGTGGAAAGAATGTGCTTTAGGCTGATATGAACTCTTAAGAGGCTGTTAAGTGTTTTTATCGCTTCAGACAGTCGACGCTGTGACACAGCTGCTCTGTTATTACTCCCCGCAGATTGCTGCTTGGGCTTCGTGCTCACATTGTGTCAAACATAATTGTTGTGGCTCTTTGCCAGCAAAAAGCTCCGTAATAAGAAGAATAATAAATGTTGCTTAATTGCAAGATTTTAGGTGGATTTGTGTGTAAACAAATGGTCACGTTTTGTTTTTTTTAGATAAAATGTGATTTAATTCAAACATGTAATCAGGATTAAATGGACCCAGAAACATAACTCTACGGAGTAAAAGCAGGTTACAGAAACAGGCAAATGAAGAAGAAAATATACGTTTACAAATCAAGTTAAAAGTATTTAAAACAAAGAAATCATGTCAGCTGAGTAAAGTTAAACAGATCAGTGACGTTTGTCTGGGAGTGAAAGGTTCTGTCGGAGCAGCAGGTCATCACTGACATGTAGGTGGAAGGAAAAAGGTCAGAAATGACAAATCATGGCTTTTCTTCATCTCTCTGAGGTCTTCATCATCTTAACATCCTTCATGTCTTCTTCTGGAGTTTTTCTCGGAGCAGATTAAAGAAAGAATGTGCCTCTTTAAGTTTCTCCATTTGTTTCTGTCAAAGAAAGGAACCTTTAACAGACAAGAATTTAGTGTTTTTATTAACTTTCAATTAAATATTTTTTTCCACATATTTTCATGGGAAGATTATTTTTTCTGTTTTCATAGAATTAAAATCTGATTTAACTTTGCTTTCTGTTTTTTTGTTTGTTACATTTATTTAAAAAAATGTTAATATTTTATATTCCCCCCCCCTCCACAGCGGAGAAGGTGTCGTCTTTAGGAAAAGATTGGCACAAATTCTGTCTGAAATGTGAACGCTGCAACAAGATGCTGAACCCAGGAGGCCATGCTGAGGTGAGCCGAGCGGAGGCGTCTTATTCACAACATCAGGAGGTTATAGAGAAGCATGAAGAGACATCAGGGCTTTCAAAGAGTCATAATAACCAAGGAACAATCAGTATTTCAGATATAAGATTTCAGTAGAATGACAATCGTCTTTGAAATATTTTTTCCCATTTAAAGACTTTAGAAACTCACATTACCTTAAAGGAAATGTGTTGCTGGCAGTGAAGAATAAATGGTTTAGCAGACGAGCTGCTGCTGATCCAGATGCAGCTGGAGTCCAAACCGAGCTGTTTGCAGGGCGTGGCTCATCAGAAAGGACAGGAAGTGTAGAGCCGCGAAATAAAGTGACTCAGATTCTTCAAACCAGGTTTGATTTTAGGCTTTATTCTTAAAGCTGAACAAACACATCAAAACTCAAATAAACGACACTGAGGCAGAAGAAGCCAGAAGTTGAAGCCACAAAGGACAAGCGCCCCCTAGTGGCTGGCTCCAGGTCAGTTTCTAAGCAAATAGGTCATGACTTAAAAATAAAAATACACTTCTAATCATCTTTTTCAGGTGTTGATTTTTGTTGATTCATGTAGCTCTTGCCTTACTGACGTATGTTCAAATATGCATTTTTCCCGATATGTTTAGTTTAAATTAGTTATCTGTGTCATGTTGCACTGTGATTGACAGCCTGTTAGCGAGTCGGATGGGGGGGTTTCATCGAGGGTGCAGCCCCACATCCTGTGTGTAACCTCTGGTTCAAAAATAAACTTTAGTTTTAAATGATGGCAGAAGATGGAGACACTCTGTCTGTCTTCTTTAATGTCACTCTCAGCTCGGTTCAAAGTAACTTTTAGAAGTTAACGGCTCATGAGTCTGTTGTTCACAGCACAGTTATCAGACTGTCAGATTATCGGTTCAGCAGCTTTTACTGTTTTTAATCAGCTTCTAAAGGAAACTAATTCTCTGAATCATGCTGAGGTGATAACTGTGATCTCGCCAGTGAAAGACTTCACAGCAGACACTTACTGAGTGAGAAAAACGACGCAGTTCAGTCCGTTCACAATTCATTGTGGACCGAAATGAAGTGCATGGATGATTGCCTACAAAACTGAAAACATCTGAAATATCTTTTTGTTCATCATCACAGAAATTCCAGCATCTGGTTGATGAAAAGTTGTTACTGTAGACTGAACAGTTTTGCATATTTCCTGTCTGAAATCAGACTAAAACAGACACATTAGTCTCTGTTGCTATAAACACACAGTTTGCAGAGAGCGTGTCTTTTTTATTTAAATAAAGAGAATAACAGAGCACAGACTGGACTGATGCTCATTTTTAGCTCTTCTGTTTTGTGCTATGAATAGCTTTGAACAAAAAAAGAGAGTTGATAAATGCTCTTCTTCTTTTGTTGACATTGATATGGAGATTCAGACAGAAACTTAACTTTTACAGCAGAAAATCTTTTCTTCCTGTCTGTCTCATTGTGCAGCACGATGGGAAACCTTACTGCCACAAGCCGTGCTACGCCGCCCTCTTTGGACCGAAAGGTTCTGTTCCTTCCTCACGATTATCAAAAATGATCATCCCGTCTTGATCATTTTCAGGTTTGCAGCTGCACTTTTCTTTTTTTTTTTTATAATAGGAGTGAACATTGGCGGAGCTGGTTCCTACTTGTACGACTCTCCTGTCAACGAAGCCCCTGCAGCCGTTTCTATGGAAACAAATGCCAAACCAGAAGAGAAGAAAGCCCCCGCACGGGGACCAGTGAAGGGTGAGAAAAATGTGGAACAGAAATAGAAACCCTGTCACGTGTTGGAATAAAACAAAGTGTCAGAAATCTGCTTTTCTTCTCGGAGGACTGGCTTTATTTGATGCTTGTTGTTTTTTAAACTTGTGACACTTAACAATGACCAAATAAACTTGAAGCATTTCATGCAAAACTAAATAAAACGAATATCTAATCGTCTCGTTTTGTTTTTTTCAGCTGCAAGCTTCTCGTCTTTCTCTGGAGGACCCAACATCTGCCCCAGGTGCAACAAGACGGTGTATTTCGGTGAGCAGCTTCGTATTTCTCTGGTTTCATATGAGCGTTGGAATGTGACTTAGTGGACTGGTTGCCGTGGTGACCGTCTCCGCGGCGGTGCTTCTGTGTGCAGCTGAGAAGGTGTCGTCTCTGGGGAAGAACTGGCACCGGCCCTGCCTTCGCTGCGAGAGGTGCAGTAAGACTCTGGCTCCGGGCAGCCACGCAGAGGTGAGCGCTGGACAAAAAAAACTGGAATTCATGGAGCGGGGCTTTCATTGCCACAGGGAGCCTCAGATTTAATTAAACATACTAACCAAACGGTGTCAAGAAGTAAAATTAAAAATGTCATCAAGCTGTCCGTATATTATTTTAGAGGAAGTGTAATTTAAAATCCTCACTGCTCACAGATAAAAACCTATAAAAAGAGGAGTTGTTTTCTTCCTGTTGCAGCACGATGGACAGCCTTACTGCCACAAGCCCTGCTACGCCGTGCTGTTTGGACCCAAAGGTATGAAGACAGAAATAATACCAGTGCTGCTGCTGAAAAAGAATCAATACATGAAAGCACCATGTTCCCAAACTGAGGTTTGTTTAGAGCTTCAAAAGGTTATTAAAGGAAGCTGTGCTGAAAAACTGCTGAGAAATGTCAGAATCAGTCTGAGGAAGTCAGAGAACAAAATATTAAAGAACTAAAACTGAAATCTATCACTGAGGTTTACACCAAGTTAGTGTTGTCAGGCTGATCATTCATCATTTGAATATTCTGGCAAACAATTATTTCAGTTAAATGCACAAAGCTTCTTATAGATTCATTTATTTACATTCATTCATCCATTTTCTTTACTCGCTTCTCTTCTTTCCGGGTCGTGGAAAGCTGATCTCTGTCTCCTGCAGTCACTGTGTGAGAGGCGGGGGACACCTGGACATGTCTCCAGTCCATCACAGGGACACATAGAGACAAATAAGACAGACAACCATTCACACTCTCACCTGGGGCGTAGTTTAGAGTTACCAGTTAACCTAACATGCATGTTAACATGCAACTCCACCCAGAAAGGCCCCGGGTCAGGAAGAGATCCTGGGAGGCGACATCTCTTCGTTTATTCATCATAAATTAAATTTTAAAATTGAAATTAAATAAATACAAACAAACCACAAAGGGACTCTGAAGAAGCGTTTCCTGTTAACAACAGAGGCCAGAATTATCTACAAGCTGTTTGTCGGCAGGAGTTTCTTCGCTCTCTGGGCTGAAATAACTCGTTAAAGTTCTGCTTCCTCTCAGGAGTTAACACCGGAGGAGTCGGCAGCTACATCTACGATGATCCTGAAGCCGAGGCGCAGCCTTAAAGTCAGCCGGACACACGAAGACCTCCAGGAGCCTCGGCGTCTCGTTGATCTGCCTTCGATAGTCATTAGAGTGACAAACGATATGTGCTAGTCTCACAGGAAGGGAAACTTAGATATTTATGTTGTATTTGTATATTGTTTATATTATCTATTTTTTGTACTGAAACAAACCTTTAATAGTCCTTCTGCGTGAGATTTAGATTTGCTTTTAGGTTCATCGGTTCTCTTTGCCAAATATTTATTAACCTTTTATTGTAGTGGATTTCAGCTCCTGTGTTTTTCCTCTTTTATCAGTAGGATTAGACATTTGTGCACTTCCAACATGTACTGTATGACTCCAAAATGTACCAGCCCACCTTTCTATTGTCAGTGTTTTTGAACAAGTTTATCTTAGTTTAAAAAGGAAAGATAAAAGTTAGAAATCCTCACACAGAGACGAACATTTTACTAAAGGCTGGTCAGCTGTTCATCCTGTTTTATACAATAAAAATGTAGGGAAACAAACTGTGTTCAGTGTTTTTTATCTGTCAAAACAGCAACCATATTCATGTTATAATTCTGTAAGTTTAATTTAATATAATATGTTAAAATGTACCGTTTTAATTTGGACTCTAATTGAACTGTTTATAATTGGAATTGAAAATAATTCTCTCTGACCTTTGTTATGAATGTGTTTATTACTATTTCCTGTAAAATGTGGGTACAAATTAATAACTGATCAAACAATACCTTACAAATAAAAAGACGTTTATTTAGTGAGTTTATAATAGTTCAAAACAGATGTATTTGCTATGAAAACAGTTTGTTTGTTTGCTAATTTAGATTTAAACCACGCCCTCTTCCGGTAAAACGAAACCCGGAAAAGAAGTAATGTTAAGTTAAACAGAATAATACCGTCGGAAGGCAAAGTTTGTCTACAAAATAAGTGCTTTAAAAGAAACAAAAATATTACAATTTGTCATTATTATTGTGGCCAAATTATGCTGTATAATCATAAAAAAATCAGAAATAAACTACCTTACTTATCTTACATTCAGAGAAATAGATCTAAACATTTACAGTATTTTTGAACATTGGCATAAACAAAATCTATCTATTAGCATTTTTATTTGTGTTTAATAAATTTAACTTTTTGTACAAGTGTAGTAACATTTATTTTTATAGCACCTTTCAGGGTATTACAAAGTGCATCAAGTACTAGAAAAGTACTACAAACTTGTACAATAGTTAAGTTTTAGTTGCAGTCTATTCTGTCTGACCTATTGTGATTATTGTGATTATATTTTTATTATTTATTGTTGTTGCTGTTTATTTTTATTAGCTGTTTTATGTGTAAAATAAAAATGAGCCTCTGCGTCGTTCGCAACTAATCCTTTTATTTTGAAAGGTCACATCGGAAGTGACGTGTTTTATTGTGATTAGCTTAACGCAGGAGCGTCTTACCGTCATTAGCTGAAACAGCCCCGCTGCGCCACATCACAGAAAGTGGTCCAACGACCTTTTAGCAGCCGCAGGAATTTAAAATCCACCAGATTGCAGCCGGAAGCTTCCGAGAAGACGAAAAGAAATTAAATTTGTTTTTTTAGAGTTTTCTGCGTGAGCACTAATCGAAAACCGAAAGTTAGCCGCGTAGCTAACAGTTAGCTTGTGACGTTGTTGACAAAAACAACTTGGTCGCGCAAAGGGTTTTCACAGCCTGTTTATGTTTTCATCACAACAAAGAGATGTTGGACGGAACTCCTGCAAACGGTGACGAAGCCATTATTGGCGACGTGGAAAACAACAACCCGGTACCGGGCGGAAAAGCGACGAAGCAGGCGCTGCTGGCGAAGAAAGGAGGGAGGAAGCCGCTGCTGCATCACCAGAAAGCCCCGCGGAACTGCCCGAATGTCCGCCTGTCGGACCACAACAACAACATCACCCTCCTGAGCAGCTCCACGGCTCAGCCCGGGACCCACGGACCCGTCAGCAACCAGAACCTCCATCATGTCAAACAAGGAGCCAGGAAAGAGGCGAGTTATCACTGACAGGCCTCAACTAACAATCATTATTACTCAGAAACACAGGAAGTTAGCTTGAATAAAACCAGGGATAAGTTCTAGGAAAAGTATTACAAGTATCATCATATCACGTGTTTGTGTTTTTAAAGTGGGGTTCTTGTTATTTTGTGACAGTACAGGTACTAAATGATGCCTTACTCCTACCAAATTAATAGCATATAAATGTAAGTTTTCTGATTCATGTAAGGTGTGTTGAAACTAAAAAGAGCCCGAGGCATCAACAGTGACGCAGTTCAGCTCAGGCTCGTTGTGAAGCTGTGGAAAAACCAGCTTAACTTCCTCATTCTGTCACTTTCTGACTGAAGCTGAAGGAAAAGTTCCTGATTGTGTCACAGCAGCAGTCAGGTGTCTGCAGTCTGAGGAGCTGAATAAGAATTTAAAATGTTCTTTAGAGTCACGTTAACTGGGGTTTTCTTCAAATCCAGTGTGTGCCCACAGGAGGTTCGAAACACAGGAAGGGTAATAACAAATGTTTGATCAGTATTCTGACTCATAACATCACATGACTGCAGAAAGTGAACACAGGACCGGGCGTGGGTGGATCCGGTCTGGGCTGTTTCAGATGAAACCTGACGCCAACTGTTAGTTATTTCATTTATGTGCTAACAAAACAAAATGTGTTCTTTTACCTAATCAGACTTAGAGGCCAACTGAGAACTCATATTTTCATATTCATATTATGTTATAATATGTTATAACATGATGGGTTTAAAATGTGTGTTAAGTTATAGAAGTGGTTTTTAATGGTTGTTTTTTTTTATTTTTTAGGTGCTGAAATCCAAAGGTGGCAGATCAGAGCGAGCGGCTATCCAACCAGGAAGCCAACCTCCACGCCACCTTCCCAGACACGATCAGATCAACCACAATGTGAACACCAGGAGCCACAAACCCAAACAGAGCCAAACACCCGCTGGGTCCCCGTCCTCGAAGAAGAACGACAGCCGCACCCCGAAGAAGCCTTCGTCTTCCCACCTGCCTCACCCTCAGGAGCAGAAGAAAGCCCTCCTGGTCTTCAACAGCGTGAAGATCGTAAGCAGCCCCCCCACCAAAGCCGAGTACTTCAAAGATGGTGAAAAGACCTACGCTGGGGCCAAGTTCAGCGAGCCGCCCTCGCCCAGCGTCCTACCCAAACCCCCCAGTCACTGGGTCGGAGAAAACGGGCCTCAGCAGAGCAGCCAGAGCCGGGAGCAAATGACTGTTCACCTGAAGTCTCTGCTGAAAGTTCAGGATTAAAGCGTCTGATTGAAGCTGACCCTCACATTCAGTCCAATCAGAAAATCATCGAGATAAACCCAGTTCGGCCTTCAACACTGCAATATAATGTGGGTTCTTCTGCACCGTGGTACAGTTTTCCTTCAGACAACCTTTCTGAACACTTTGGACACGCTGTGTTGCTGCTTGAAGTCCGACCGACATGCCGTGCATGTCAGGTCTCTGTCAGAGATGAAAGAAAGAGTTTTAGTTACTGACTCAGACAGATTCTGTTGTTGCTTTCCCAGCAGCAGCAGCACAGCCACTGCTTCAAAGTGATGACGGCTCTTTGGAAGAGGCAGTCATGTGTTCGACTTTTTAAAACTTCTCTGTAAATGTACAGAATATATTGTAAACATATATTTGTGTATATTTCTTATTTTACCTGAGATTCTAGTTTTGTTACTAAGAATTTTTCAAAAACAAAGTCCTCTGTGAACTGAAGCACTTTGGTACGACTCCTCCAGTGAGACTTGATGGATTTAAGACTTTTCTTACGGATTTGCACTGAAAACTTAACCGAGGAAAGCCAGGTGCTGAACTCTGATCTCGACCAGCCAACTTCCAGTTCCTGACTGGGAACTTTGCAAAATGGCTTTGATGAGGGACATGAGAAGGCCTCGGCTCCGGGCTGAACACGGGTCCAACTGATGGGAAGTTAAATCAGGGAAGGTGAAGCTGAAGAGGCTGCTGAAGCCTCGGAAAACGTGTTTGAAACATCTCACATGAAGCTGCTGCAGGAGCAAGCCATCCACCCATCCACCCATCCACCCATCCATCCATCCATCCATCCATCCATCCATCCATCCACCCACCCATCCATCCATCCATCCATCCATCCATCCACCCACCCATCCATCTATCCATCCATCCATCCATCCATCCACAAAGTGTTTTCTTCCGTTTAGACTTGTTTTGCACTGATTCAGGGCGTGTCCACGTGAAGCTGGCTAAAATCAGGGTCGTCTTTGTTTCCTTTTCTTCATCCAACCTTCTCTAACACTCGTCCCAGCAGAGCTTAGGAGCCGGGCGTGTTTTAAATGTCTCTGGCTTCATAATCAGTCATTTTAAAACGTGGAAACATTAACTGCTGCTTTTTGTTGTTAGTTTTATCCGGAGATGTCGCACTTTAAATGAGCTGAGTATTTCAGGAGGTTTCTCACTCAGCTGCCTCTCTTCACAGACGTGTTTGTGACAATCGAGCCGTGTGGCGTCCGGGTTTTAAGTTTCTGAAAGTCCTGGCCCGTTTTTGTGTGCACGGCTTACAAAACCGTATTCTTGGTCAGGCACTTTTCTCTTCTTTTTGTTGTCCATCTCGGTCCACATCGGCTTGTTGACAGCCGCCACATGTTTATTATTTATCCTGCTGGAGCACACCTTAGAAATGAAGACGGGCGGATCTGGAGCAGGTTTTAATATGAATGATTCTTTATTCGCAGCAGATTTTAGACCTGAACATGTTTTCTGTCAGAGGAGTCAGAATTCGTCTCCAGGCGGGTTGGCGTCGCCCGTGACAAGTCTGTGACACAAATGTTTTGATTATGTTCAGAACTGAATCGCCCTCTGCGCCCCATGGGAGGAAGCTGAAAACAGTAACATATTCTGGAGGCTGCCTCATGAATACAACCGATAACTGACAGAAAAATGATGTTTGGGTTTAAAGTCTTTGTGAAAATCACCTTCAGCTCCTAAAAGACCATTTTTTCTGTTTTCTCTCATCTTGAGCCATCAGTCAAAACAATATATTTAATATAATTTATTTTGCTTTGATTAGAAATATTGTTCTGGACTGATCTGATGTTGGTCTGCAGCTCAGTGATTAAAAAACAGAAAAACTGCTTTTTGTTCTGGTGATTCTGGAGTTCTGACACTTTGAGCCGAAACAGTTTTTACAAACTAACACAGCTTCATGTGGACACAGTTTTACTTTGTATAACATTTTTAAAAAAGGGGATTTATTTTCACTTACCTCTTCTTGTTTCTCCACTTTGTTTTGTTTACGGCCGTTTTTCTGATCTTCTCCACAGACGAAGTGTTTTTCTCTTTGGATCCTGGTTCTGACCTCTGTGACGTCAGCCAGGAGGAAACTTGTATTCCTGTTGCACACTTTACATTTTATTGCAGTGTTTCAGTCATGTCATGCAAGATATAAAAATATTCTTCATGGCACAACTTGTGAAAAAATAAAAAAGTTTTACAAAATAATTGATAATGAAATTAAAAATAACATTAAAATATTGGCTACCAACCTGTTTGTTGTTTGTGCTCATTATAAGAATTATAAGGTTAATAATTTAAAATAACAGAAGTTTCACTTATGAATGAAAAGTGATGTTATGGATCAGTTTAGATTCACTTTCACTTAAACATTTAAACTGTTTAGTTTGTTTCTGTGTCGAACTAAAGCAACTTTTTATTAAATCTAGTCAAATGTTAATTCTTCTAGTTACTGTTTTTTTTTTTAGGCACAAAAAACAGGAATCTGTCAGGGATGTGCGGTCAGGGGAGTTAGGTGTCATCATGACAAGAAAAAAAATGGATAACATAAAATGAATAATAATATTTGTCCACTGATCTTTATGTATGACTAATTTCAAACATTTTTATAGTCAAAATTGCTGAAATTGCATGTTTCCTGTTTAAATACAAGGGTGAAACGCGAGCCTCCATCACAAACTGCGATTGTCCCTTGCCTGTTGCCGTATCGCTGCATGTCGCCAATATAATGGTTTATATACCCTGATTTTCCACAGTCTGGATAATGTCTTTAACCATTTCCGTTTAATGTTTATTAGTGACATTTAAAACCGCAGTGAGAAGGCACAGGGTGAGGCAGGTAGTACTCTGCCGCACCGGAGGGGGCGCACGTGAGCCAACGGCTGCTTGTTGCTGCGGTCCTTTTAAGCAGAGGCGAGTGAGAGTCACGTGCTCTGCCGGGAGCCGTTAATTTTTGTGTTTTGCTCCGTCGGACTGCCTAAATGGAAGAGGATAATATATCTAAGCTTGAAAATTTCTCCAAACCTGGACTTTTAGTCAAAAAGGGAAGTGATTAAGAACAGAAGAGCTGAAAGATTTGCTTCAAACTTCGGATCAGAAGGTAAGTCGCTCCTTCCAAACGGAGTGGTACACCTGTTGGCTGTCCTCCGAAAAACCGCCTTTTACTGCTTTCCCTGCTTTTTGTTCCTAACTTGTTACAATGTCTGGACTAACACGGGATATTGTGACCTGAAAAATTTACCTCGAAGCCTTAGCAAAAAAAAAAAAACCAAAACATTTTGGAAGCTCAAGGATCGATCTGGGTTTAAACGAACAGCGGAGATTCAATATTAGCATCCACAATACGATGCTGAAGTTGGCATTAAATTCTAGCGTCGAATAGCTAAAGGGCGATTCCACCTAATTTTTCACTACCATCCGCGTCTTTAATTGATTCTAATTTAAAAACTACTGCACCTAGACACTTCAAACCTGGACT
>NC_051448.1:2235209-2237231 GCF_001649575.2 Kryptolebias marmoratus | reverse complement strand
TAAGTGTACAAAACAAAACCCACACCCAAGCAGACTGTGACAATTACAAACCTTTCCTTTCTCGTTACGCTAACATGTTTTATTATTTCATATCCTGCTTTTCTTCACCTATTTCTACCTATTTTGGTTCTGACCAGTGGACTTTTGAACAACATATTTCTTTTGAGGAATGTTGTATTTTGGCTAATGGTCTCTTTTTAAAATCAATATACATGAAGTACAGGTTAAACTGAAGTGTATGTAGAATGAAAAGGTTGTAGACCTCTCATATGGTCCACATACTCTACCACTGTCTGAATATTACTTTTAACAGTGTTTTAATGTCCCAAAATGCATGCCATGTATTCCAGTCATAACCTGCTGGTCTAGCAGGAATCAATGCTATAAATCCACTCCATGCAATTTGTTGTATTTCCTTACAAAGAACCTTTTTTAAATCATTTGTAAGGTATGAATGAACTGATTTGAATTTAGTTCTATCAACTGACTCAAAGACATTTGTTGTAAATAGGTGTGCTAAAAGTGCTATTCGAATTTAAGTAAAAATTGAAGATTATTTTTTACTGTTTTTGTGATTTTGTAAGTGTTACAATCTTTATGTTTCATGAATATACATTTGTTTGTATTTGAAAACACTTCTTTATTGAAATATGTAATTACTGAGTAATTCCATATCTATGTAGATATCTATGTAGATATGTACACTAACACATGTAATTCCATTAAAAGTTGAGATTATCATTAAACCTCTATTTGGCATGCCACATTACATTTTTGTTCAGAATTGATCCACAATTAACATATTTTGCAATTGTCTTAAACTTATAGTAAACCGTTATAGCAAACATGCAAGCACGGAGCAAAAAAGAATGCAAAAAGTTCCTTTAACATAGGAAGCGACTTTCCATAGAAGCTGGCTCAGTTTGTGCAGCCAGCTACAACGAACAACTGGGAGATAAAACATATGCAAAACAAAATGAGTACTTATGTAATACTACTGTTGGAGTTGAATATCAATTTTTAAATAGGCAATATCATAATAAAGAAAACATTCAGTTGTTTGAATTATTCACCCACTTGAAGCTTCCGTTATGGAAGGTATTGGAGATAAAATGAATGCAATAACAAAATTGCTGGAAACTTTAATGAGTTTTCACAAATCAGAAAAAGGTTTCACACATCCCAATCATGGTTTTAATCATGTATCTGGAAGAGGAGAATAATCCAGTCCAGGTTTGAAGTGTCTAGGTGCAGTAGTTTTTAAATTGGAATCAATTAAAGACTCGGATGGTAGTGAAAAATTAGGTGGAATCGCCCTTTAGCTATTTGACGCTAGAAGTTAATGCCAACTTCAGCGTCGTATCCACAATGCTAAGGTAAAGGAAAAGTCGCTGCTGTAAGTGTAACGTTTTTTCTTATCTTTACATACCTTACGTGTGTGTGTGTATGTGTGAGAAGAACTAACCAGCCAATTGAATAAGCACGTCACTGGAAACCTTTACTTTGTACATTCAGTTTGGATGCTGGAAAAAGTGAAGACAGAAACACGAGTAATAAGAAATATTTAATGAAGTGTGATAAATCAGAAAATAACTTCTACTTAAATATGCACCAGTGTTATCGCTTTCCTGGGGAATAAATGTCATAGAACTGCATTTAGTATAAACTGTATTTAGATTTTTCACGTTTTACCTGGTCGGTCAGCTCCATCTAGTGGTCAGGATGCAGAACTGCACCTTGTGCTCAGGTTGGCCATCAGGAGCTTTCAGTTCCTGAGAATCAGTTTAAAGGAGAAAAGTCTACAAGGAAAATCATTTGAGGAGTCTGTAAGTGTTTGAAGAGGATTGTCTTTAATTTACAGAGTTTTACAGTCAATACAGGTGCTGGTCATAAAATTAGAATATCATGAAAAAGTAGATTGATTTCAGTAATTCCATTTAAAAAGTGAAACTTGTATATTATATTCATACATTACATACAAACTCATATATTTCAAATGTTTATTTCGTTTAATTTTGATGA
>NC_051448.1:2212652-2233985 GCF_001649575.2 Kryptolebias marmoratus | reverse complement strand
AATCATCAAAATTAAACGAAATAAACATTTGAAATATATGAGTTTGTATGTAATGTATGAATATAATATACAAGTTTCACTTTTTAAATGGAATTACTGAAATCAATCTACTTTTTCATGATATTCTAATTTTATGACCAGCACCTGTAGATGTGATGTTCCCACGCCCTCCTCCCTCTTAGCTCTGCGTTTGGATCACAACAGTTTATAAGAGTATATAAGTGTTAAAGGAGCAAATAAAATGTTACAAAAGAGAATATCTTTTCTCCTGTCTCCCTAATATATGGAGGGATTTTCAGTAAATGCAGCCGCTGCGCAGTTGTCATGCTTTTATTTTGAAGGAGTGCACCAGAAGTGGAATGAGGCAGTGCTGTAAAATCCTGTTTGTTTTAGGTAATTATTTTGCTCTTGGACGCCTGATTTTAAGCCCCTCTGGATATGAAAGTGGAGTTTTATTTTATTTTCAATCTTCTCTGGACACAGAAAGGTAAGTTCTGTTTTAAACTGTTTCGAGCGTCACTCATGTCAATGAGAAGAGCTCTGCTTTTTTATCCTGTAAATAGTGTTTATTCCAGTTCATGTAGTTTGTTCAAATGTGTTCTGACAAGCTAGAATTTAAATAATTTATTTTGTTTTGATCTTGGTAAAAACAGGTTTTGAAGCTCGATGCACTGATTGTTCTCAGACATGATGGAAAACACCTGATTCTCACCTGACAAACAACTCAAGTTGGGAAAAAGTTGATGCAGAAATTATTGTTGTTTTGTTCCAAAATTGTCTGTTTATAAGATTATTCTTATTTAAAATAATTTAATTGTCAAAAGCTTGATATTAATGAAAGATAAATCAGTAGTTTTATAAAATTCTGTACCAGTTTAATCCTGTTTGTAATGAGGACCATACTCTGTTTCCTTGCAGACTGGTCTAATTTGATGTTTGATTTTATTGTGCTGTTAGCTGTTTTTTATATATGAGAGAGACAGAGGACTCGTGAGCGTCAGAGCCACTATACAGGATGAAACAACCAAGACCCTGGAGTCCATCAGGAAGACAGCCTCCAATGATGATCTGCTCAGTCAATGTCTCAGGCAGCAGGAGCTTAATGTGGAAGAGGAGAAAGAGGAACCATCATGGAAGGACAAGCCCCTGCACGGCATGTACCACCGGCAGATTGAGGAAGTGGCTGATATCAACAAATCCTACCAGCGGTTAGAAAGGGCTGGACTGAAGGACAGACAGAGGCACTAATCATGGCAGCACAGGAGCAATAGAGGCTGGGGTCTATCACACCAGACAGGAACCAAGATGGAGGCTGGATGAAGATGCCTCTGAGACAGTCCAGCACATAACAGCAGGATATCAGATGCAGGTAGGTAAAGCAAACATGGAACATCATAACCAAGCAGCTGGAACAGATTATAGGAACATCTGTACCGAGTATGGACTGGAAGTCCCACTGTCACAGTGGGAGACTCCACCTAAGGTGGTGGAGAATGGCAGGGCTGAGATACTGTGGGACTTCCAGATCCAGACTGACAAACAGCTGATGGCTGACCAACCGGACATCAGGAAGAAGGAGCACGAGAAGCTAGAGAAACACCAAGGGCTGAAAGAGGAAACAGAGTCAAAGCCTCAGTGGTACCAGAGGTCATCGGACCCCCAAACTGGAAGAGTGGCTCCAACAGATCCCAGGAACAACCTCAGAGATCTCTGTCCAGAAGAGCTCAGTCCTAGGAACAGCTGAGATACTGAACAGAACCCTGAAGCTCCCAGGGTTCTGGTAGAGGAGTGAAGTGGAACAAATGGAGAGAGATAAGTGTTTTTATTTATATATCAGTGTTGAGTGGGAGTACACTTTATGATCATTTAGTGTCTGAATCCAACTGTAACACATCAGTGTGAATCTAAAAGCTACTCCAATGAAATATCATATAATAGTTTATCGAGAGCTGACGGGCTGAACAAACTGTAAAAAAAGGGAAAATTCAAGATTAAAGGACCAAGTACTAAATGGTATCAGATTTGTTTCAGTGCATGCAGTAAGCTCTGTGGCATCAGAATGAACTCAGAGGCAGTTTAACCACCTGATCATGTAGTCAGAACAGGAAAAAAAAAGCCAGGCGGAGGGAAACTGAGGTGAAGGAAGTTTGTGGTTGACCTGCAGTCAGCAGGCGATCAGCAGGAAACTCCAGCCAACTGATAAACCCTGAAATTTACGGTTTTAACTAAATGATTGTGGTTCTGCTGTCGCACTGCAGAAAGTAGAGACAAACCGATACTTAGTCCTTTATCTCTTCACACATTTAATGTCAAAAGTCAAAGTTAATTTCTTTAACACATTTAAAAACAGTCACAGTGCTTTACAGACCAATAATCCAAGAATAAAATAAACTTAAAACATTAAACCAAAGTAAAATACAAATAAATACATCACTTAACAATAAAACCAACATGTCCTGCCTCCTATCAATGTCCTCTTTGTCTTCTTGACTTAGACAAACATGTCTCTGTCTGACTGAACACAGTGATCACCTGAGGAAGCTTTCATGTGTTTTACCTGTTTAGATGCCCATAAAAGTTCATTTAATTTTCATAAAAGGAGCACCAACAAAACAGAAAAGGACAAGATGGCTGAGGGTGAAATAAGGAAGTAAGACGTCATTTATAACAGGAAGTACAGATGATCAGTCAAAAGCATCGGCCGACAGAATCTGTCAGTCAGAGAGCGGCGAACACGACAGACAGAAAATGTTTCTGTTCCTCATCCTGGAGCTGCTGTTTGCAGGTAAGAATACAGAAATATCTGATTATTATTCAATCAGAGCTTCTATGATATCATCAGCTTTATTAAAGATGAGACACTTTTACAAACTAAAACTCTGACTGAAATGGTTGCATTCTGATTCATTGTTCGTGTTTCTGTGCGATCCTTTTAGCAGCTGCTGCACGTCAAACATCTGTTCTAAAGAAAGTTGGAGATGACGTCGTGTTGCCATGTCACAATGTGACAGAAGGTCAACAGGAGTGTAACGGTACAACGTGGAACTTTAGTAATTTAACAAATAGAACAGTGGAGCTGATTGGACTCGGGCAGAAAAAACCAGGATCAGACAGACTGAGTGTTTCAGCAGATTGTTCTCTGGTTATAAAGAACGTCACAGATGAAGATGTTGGACAATATGTCTGTGTACAATACAAAGAAGGAAACAAATCCCATAAGCACATTGAAGTAACTCAGTCTGCAGTTGATCTGTCAGTTATTCACAGTAAGTATTTACTTGGTCAAAGATTTATTTTACTTATGTCTGAAGCAAAAACCTTAATTTGATTTATGTTGTCTTTCTAATCTTTCCCTCTCCACCAGTGACTGAAGAGAAGAGAGCAGATGTGACATTAAACTGCTCTGTGGTGACATACAGACCCTGCAGGTACTCAGTGAAGTGGCTGTATGATTGTACCGAGGAGAACAAATATCTGAAACAATGCACCTCACAACAGTCTGGCTGCTCTGCTGCTGTTTGTTTTATGGAGCAATACGACACATCGAGGTGTAAATATGTAACATGTGAAGTGACAGAAACTGAAACTGGAAACACGCAGCAGTTTATCTTCAGCCATCAGCCCTCAGGTGAGAAGATCAGATGTGAGTCTCTGTTTGGGGTCTGTTCTAACAGGCAGGTGGAGAACGTAGTGATGCTGACAGAGTTTGTTTTACTTTTATGCACAAAATTACTTTTATTAATTTATAAATGGTTTTGATGCATTTATGGGGCTTATGTTCCCCTAAAAGTTAATTCTGACAATGTTTTATTGTTCTTTGTGAGCTCTTAAAAAAAGATTTAACACATCATACATGCATCATTAATTTTCAAAATAAAATCCCAGTAAGCTTATCATTTGGTCTACCTGTATCACTACTTAATACATTAATGGTATTTTGACTGATTTGTTCATCTTTAAGATAAATAAATTTGCACAAAGGCCTTAAAAGCTGCTGTTTCTTTTCAGTTACTCCATACATCGCTGCAGCTGTGGTTTCAGTTCTACTCCTGATCATCGTTGTGGCGTTCATCAGTTGGAGAGCAAAACGTGAGAACATTCAGTGATAAAACATGTAAAAAACTATCACTGATTTCCTCTGTGGATGTTTAACCCAATTTATTTTGTCTTTTCAGGAAACAAAAGGCAGATAAACGAATATGCTGTGAGAACAGTCAATATTATAAACAATAAATCATGTTGTGTTTTACTAAGAAAACTTACTTTTGTCTTTTAAACTATGTTTGTTTTTTTCAGGAAATGAACTTTAATTCACCAGTGTATCAGCCGGCTCCAGGGTCGAGCGTCGACTCGGTGAGATCACCCACGTTTTAAAGTTAAACTTCCTATTAGTTCTAATTGCTCAAGCTGAGACTTCGTGAGAAAACTTTGCGTTCTGACAGTGTGAAAAAGAGAAGTTATCTTGCAAAATAAACCACACTGACTGAGCAGATCATTGCAAACTATAAAAAAAACCACAACAGCTCCTCTACAACTGACTGAATCATTGTGGAAGGCATACATATATCTCCCTTTTGCAGAATGTAAAAGCTGAAACTGATAATTGTCTGCAAGAGCATTAAATGATCTTAGTATAAACCCACATCCTCCTGAGCAGTCTGCATGTTTTATTCCTTTATTGTGCAGGTTGATCCTGAAGTTTTCTACGCCTCCATCAGCCACAGCATGAAGAGCAGCAGTGAAGCTCGGGTAAAGTTTTACTGCTGACACCCGTTAATAAAACACTCATTCATGTCCAGGAAGGCAAAGAAGACAAAAGTTAAATTCAGGCTTATTTATACAAAACATGGACAAAGTTCAGAAGGTCATACAGTCAAGATTCATCATACAAAACAGGATGATTACTGATGATGTTCAGGTGCAAACCTCTTTATTAGACTAATACACTGCTCAAAAAAATAAAGGGAACACTTAAACAACACAATATTACTCCAAGTAAATCAAACTTCTGTGAAATCAAACTGTCCACTTAGGAAGCAACACTGATTACACAATTAGCAAGACACACTCAATAAAGGAGTGGTTCTGGAGGTAGGGACCACAGAGCACTTCTCAGTACCTATGCTTTCTGGCTGATGTTTTGGTCACTTTTGAATGTTGGTGGTGCTTTCACACTCGTGGTAGCATGAGACGGACTCTACAACCCATACAGTTGGCTCAGGTAGTGCAGCTCATCCAGGATGACACATCAATGTGAGCTGTGGCAAGAAGGTTTGCTGTGTCTGTCAGCGTAGAGTCCAGAGGCTGGAGGCGCTACCAGAAGACAGGCCAGTACACCAGGAGACGTGGAGGAGGCTGTAGGAGGGCAACAACCCAGCAGCAGGACCACTACCTCCACCTTTGTGCAAGGAGGAACAGGAGGAACACTGCCAGAGCCCTGCAAAGTGACCTCCAGCAGGCCACAAATGTGCATGTGTCTGCACAAACGGTTAGAAACCGGCTCCATGAGGATGGTGTGAGGGCCCGACGTCCACAGATGGGGGTTGTGCTCACAGCCCAACACCGTGCAGGACGCTTGGCATTTACCAGAGAACACCAGGATTGGCAAATTCCCACTGGTGCCCTGAGCTCTTCACAGATGAAAGCAGGTTCACACTGAGCATATGTGACAGACGTGACAGAGTCTGGAGATGCCGTGGAGAATGACCTGCTGCCTGCAACATCCTTCAGCATGACCGGTTTGGCAGTGGGTCAGTAATGGTGCGGGGTGGCATTTCTTTGGAGGTCTGCACAGCCCTCCATGTGCTCGCCAGAGGTAGCATGACTGCCATTAGGTACCGAGATGAGATCCTCAGACACCTTGTGAGACCATATGCAGGTGCGGTTGGCCCTGGGTTCCTCCTCATGTGGCTGGAGTGTGTCAGCAGTTCCTGCAAGATGAAGGCATTGAAGCTATGGACTGGCCCGCTCATTCCCCAGACCTGAATCCGATTGAGCACATCTGGGACATCATGTCTCGCACTATCCACCAACGTCATGTTGCACCACAGACTGTCCAGGAGTTAGCGGATGTTTTAGTCTAGATCTTCTATGTTTTCAGGTTGTTGAGATGACTGGCGGTGATGCAGTGACCTACAGCACCGTGAGAGCTGCTCCTCCTGCTGCAGCGTCTGGTGATCCAAACAACCTGTACTCCGTTATATCCTCTCCTGTCCAATAAAACTCTGACACATTAACAAACTGGTTCTGACAGGATAGTTAAAGTAGTAGGCTTTTTAGAATAAGTTAACATTCCAGTCAGAAATTATCTATCAAAACAGGTTTTTTTCAGCTGTCTTTTATTTTAGCAGTCTTTTTGCATTACCTGCCACGACAAACAAAATTATAAGCTCTATGAAGAGTAAGGAAAATATAAATTAAATACAAAAAGCTACTGGGTCAGGAGAGGAATCTAAGCAGTATTTTTGTATGATATTTATTTAAGAGCTGTTAAAACTTATAATAAAAGACAAGAAGTGCATTTTAATCTGTCAGAATCTGGAGTTGACTTCAGTTTTAGACTAAAAGTGAAACTAATGTAACTTATTTTACTATATCAAGTAAAGGCCAAGCAGTCTTTGAATGAATGCATATCACCCGTCACCTTTCATGACACAGTTTTAGACTAAAATCATCTTATATGAAGTAGAGATGGAGTCTTAGCTGTTTTGGTCAAACAATGATTTCATTTCATTTTGTGCCCTGGTGGAAGGGGGACATATTCTTCTCTCCGTCTCTTCGTGCCCCCCCTCTGCTTTGTTTTTCGAAGCCTCTTTTTACATATTTTCCAAAATTTAAGGAATATGGATCTGATCAGCTGGTCTCTCAACGCAATTGATCAAATTTTCTCGACTGGGTGAAGGAGAGTCCAGTCTCGGGATATGTCTCACTGGATATACAGTGGATTCCTGGCAGGAGTGGAAGACTGTGTACCTACTGACGTGGAGGTTCCTTACATATTTGGGTTTTTAACAGGATTTCTGCTGTTTGGACCAGGCAGTTACCTGGGTTATCGTCAAATTCGTTGATGGGTTCACGGATCGACCAGCACTCAGACTGTAAACAGGAGTGAAATTGCAAACTACTCCAAACTGGCTGATATTCCATCATCAAAGACAATGGCCTCTGGACTAAATGCAATTTCTGGACTCAGAATATGGAAAAGGTTCAAATCTTGGAGAAGCTGCTTGTTTGAAATTCACCTATTTGGATTTGAGAATGTACCAGCAAAGACTTCAAGGCAGACTCAAAACAAAGTCAGCCTGTTCCAAAACAACTCGGTTATTATCTACATCTGGCTTCCCAATGTGACCTTAAAGGTAAAAGTCTTATCAATTCTTCCTAGACTTTATGTCAACAGAAGGACTTTGCCTGTGAACATTCATGGACTTTTCTGCAAACACAAACAAATGCATTACACTGCCTTTCTACTGTCTGGAAACATATGCACACATTCTCATACTCATACCTGCTTTTTTTTTTTTTTTTTTTTTTTTTTATCTTAGTTAGTCATTCTTACTTCGGCTGCATAGCGGGCCTGGGGTACTTTTAGATAGTTCGATACCGTTAGTCTGTACAATTAGTTATTATATCATGTTGGCTGTTAGAGGGCCTTTTTTTTTCTTTTTTTTTGGTACCTTTTAGTATTATACCACATTGATGTTTTTATTTCTATCAATTTAATTATCTTAGCATTGGCACTGTTAGCTAGATTCTTTGTGCCTCATTTAGTGATATCATTTTAGTAGTTTAGTTATCCTGTACCTTAGTTAGCATTGTCATGTTCTAGCTTAGTTATCTTGTACTATTATCTTGTGTTATTTTGGATCCAGAGCAGCAAATGCCTATAATAAATGTAAATATATGTCATGTGTTTATCAGTTTGTTTGTTTTTAATTCTGTATTATGTTATTTGTTGCTTAGTTTTTCTTAAATTTTATTTCTGTATTAAATCAGAGGATTGTCTAACATACTTCTTTGTAACCTGGCTATAGTTATTATTTATTATAAACTTTTATTCACTTCATTGATGAAGAGAGGTGCCGACAATGAAAAATCCCCAATGGGGATTAACAGGCACCCAGGGAGAAATAAGAGCTTTGCTCAAGAGCCCACATTGGGGGTAGGAGGTTGAAGGCAGATAAGTGTGACTCATCTTCCCCACCAAAGTTTGTGCCAGTCTCGGGACTTAAAGCTGCAACCTTCCAATCACAATTTCACCTCTCTAATCTCTGCACCACCACTCTCTCAAAATGTCAGGTGTGGGATTCAAACCTGTGCATAACCCTCCAAATACTACTAACACAACCCGGTACCCACTGTTAGGTCAGGTCTGATCAGGAGCTTCTTCATCAGCATCAGTTTACAGAAACAAATCTGCTGCAGCTTTTCAACCAAAGGAGTTCAATTACATTTGTTCTGATGACTTATTTTCTTTCACATCTAAACTGTGTTGCTGTTGTAGCCACATTCTCACAAAACACTTCCCCTTCAGATCGATGAGAACAAAAGTCCACAGAGGAAGAAGTGGTTTCAGACCACTGATGCATCTTATTTGTCCTTTTTTCTCAGCTTGTCAGGCTGCATGCACCACACCCTCCATGTGTTTGTCTTCAGTTCTATAGATGGTTCTTTAGAGGTTCGTCTACATTTACTCCAAATCAGTGGAGAACTCTGCATTCACACATAGAAACCTCCATATTTCTGCAGGCTGTTTCCTGCTGTGGCTTTAAAATGAATTCAGTTGTTGTGTCTTCAGTCCAGCCATCAGTCTGTTAACCACACGTGTTTTATTTTTACATTATCGAGTGTGAAAGGCTGCTGTGTTAGCCACATTCTCAGCAAACACTTCCTCTTCATCAACAGAAGGACGGCTCAGAGATGAAGGGAGGAGCCAACAGGTCTCAGATCAGTTACACAAAATCTGACTTGTTTGGTTCATCTTTCACAGTTTAGTGGGTATAAAGCTGGTTTCTTTTTGTCACTTCTAACCAAAACAAGTCCTGTCTTTTATAAAATTAATACAAATTAATGGAAAAAAAAATTCTTACCTTGGCCAAGGAAGAGGTTATGTTTTAACATTGGTTGGTTACCAACTAACACTACTGAACAACTGGGGCAAAAGCAAAAAAAATCATGGCTTTCATGATCAGGACCACTAGATGATCATCATCTAGACTTTTTACAGGTTTTAAGAACTGAGCTCAGCCTCTTAGACTTGAGGAAATGATGTCCTCCTGCAGCTTTAACATGAAGTCAGTTGATGGGAAACTAAACTGCACTCACCAAAGTGTTAACCATCTGTGTTCATGTGGTCATTATTAGAGGTTAAAGTCTGCAGAGCTCTGCTGCTGTTTAACCACATTCTCATCAAACACTCCTCCTTCACTTCTTTTTTTAGTGTTTTTAGTGGCAGGTAAACATGTGACATCACTGACAGTTGAGTCGGTGAGAAGAAGAACTGTGTTGTTGCACACATGTATATATCTAAAATAAGAATTTACACTTTTCTCATCTTCATCAAACATTTCAAAGTCTGTGAAAATCAACACAATGAGCTCCTGCTGAGTCTGAACATGGCTTTTATACCTAAAGTTTGTTTCCTCAAATATAATTTTAATTTCAGAATAAAATGACTTGTTTGTATAAAGTTATAACTTATCTACTGGTTGTAAATTCCTTATGTTCAGTGTAGTTTTACTGCTGTGACCTTTGACCTCTCAAACAGTAGTTGGTTCCCATGTCATTGACCAAGAAAACACTGTCAGACTCTGATGTCTTTAAGAATCACAAACACCTTGATATCAAGTCAGAATAATAAGGGAAAGAGGAACCTTTATGTTGTGAACAAACAGTTTGACCAAATATAGAAGAGAAAAAGCTCATTTTGGGGGCGTGGCTTCATACGAGTCACAGGAAGTTGATGCTGCGTCGCTCTACAAGAGTCAGTCTGACAGCTGGAAGAGTGAGGACAAGAGATGCTCCACGGCTGAATTCATGTGGAGTAAAATGATTTCTTTAATGCTGCTGATGCTTCAGTTTACAGGTAATGATAGATTTACATTCATATGTTTAGTATTATTATTCAAACTAACTTAATCAAGAAGAATCTTACTTATCTATAACATGAAACAAAATGTTACATTAGTGATCAAGGGTGCTGTTAGAAAAACATGCTATACCTAAAATTCTTGTCCTAAAATCCATTTCTGATTATTGTCTTTCCTCATCTTGTCAGCAGCAGCAGCTGGACAGGATTCTTTCTTTGTTGTCAGACGTGGAGATGACGTCACTTTGCCCTCTGATTGTGTTCAACTCAAACTGGAGAAATGTGACAAAACTACCTGGTTGTTCAGTGGTTCAGGAAATGCAACAGTAACACTGTTTGAAGATGGGAAGATTCATGAAACTAAATCAGACAGACTGAGTGTTACAGAGAACTGTTCTCTGGTTCTAAAGAAGGTCACTGATGAAGATGCTGGTTTTTACACCTGCAGACAGTTTAACACATCAGGACACCAACAAGAACCAGACTATAGATTCTTTCTGTCTGTTGTTACCAGTGAGTATTTATATCATCATGTTTCAGCTCAAACTGTCCTGTTAGAAACAAAATGAGACGATATTATTATATTACAGTGATGAAGTTGATTTTAATATTGTTGTATTTCTGTCACAATATCTCCATCTTCCCCAGTAACTGAACAAAAGAACAAAGATGAAGTCATGTTGAGCTGCTCTGTGTCATCAGACTCCAACATATGTCGACACACAGTGAAGTGGCTGTATGAGGATAAAGATCAGGATATCAGAGACTTAAAGACATCTCAATCTGACTGTTCAGAGACTCTGACCTTCACAACTCCTCATGTTTCCACCTCAAAGAGTTCTGACTTATTCACGTGTCGAGTGGAACGAGAGGGAAGCATGAAGGAGTTTAACTTCAGGATTTCACCTCTGACTGATGAAACAGGTCAGGATATCATGAACTGTTTATAAATCTGATGTTT
Organism: Kryptolebias marmoratus; assembly: GCF_001649575.2. Classification (NCBI taxonomy): domain Eukaryota; kingdom Metazoa; phylum Chordata; class Actinopteri; order Cyprinodontiformes; family Rivulidae; genus Kryptolebias; species Kryptolebias marmoratus. The sequence continues at coordinate 2,222,937 of NC_051448.1, read as the reverse complement.
GACTTTTGACAATAAGCTGCTTCTGGTAGATAGTTTTACAATGACTTATTTCTATTGCAGCTGTCCTCAAAAACCAACCAAACAAAAAACAGTTGTGGCTGTAGTTGGAAAACAGCAAAATATCTGAGTTGTTTCATTTTATTTGTCTTTAGGTAAGAAATCATCAACAACAACAAGTAAACCAACAACAACAACAAGTAAACCAACAACAACAACAAGTAAACCAACAACACCACCACCAACATCAACAACAACAAGTAAACCAACAACAAGTAAACCAACAATAACAAAAACAACAACAACAAGACATCCTGAAGACACCAGTTCAGTCCAAACTACATCAGGAAGCGTTACACCAGATCTTGAAGGTAGTGTCCTTCTTAATGTTTTATTTTATTGTTTCTACAGTACACTGTATACTTTGTGGTTTTATTTATTTATTTGTTTTTATTATTCAGTGTATTTTATGATTTTGTTTATTTTATTCTTAGAACATTGTTGTCAACCAACTTTGGGTACTTAACTTTGTTGAACATAGAAAATTATATTTAAATAAAAAAATCTTGATTGTTTTCACTGTCAATCTCTGGGAATAATCTAGATTAAGTTTCCTTTAATCTTAGTTTTAATGTCAATTTTAATCTTTTTACAAAAGATGAACAGATAAACATGAAACCTTTTGATTTTTTTTAGTTTTGGGTGAAAATGACAAAAGAAGCAAAAGAAAAAACAGAAGATGTCAAAAAGATGCTTCAATGAGTTTTTAGCACATCTGTGTTTTCCATATTAATTTTAGTTTCTGAAATCACTTTGACCTGTTTAGGTTGTTGGATTTGGTATCATTTTTATTTTCCTTTGTGGTTTAGTAACAGTTTGCTGTCTTACATCATAGTTTGTTGAAATTTTGATTTCTTTTGAAACTTTTTCATCTTAAACATTTACTATTGCTACAAATCAAATTTAGCACTTTAGTTTTTATCTGAACTTTGAACAAGATGTCTGTTTGTTTCTTCTCTCCTTCACCTGACTCTGACACATCTGAGGTTTGAAGTTAACTTTGACTAAATCAAACTTCCAGCTGCAGTTTGTCCAGGATGATGTCCCCTCTGTCCACTTTAGAGTCCAGTCTGTGCTTTGAAACATGAGACAACGCTGTCTTCATTTAGAACTCTTAGTATTAGAGGTAAAATCAGGTTTGAAATGTTTCTTTGTTTGTTTTTAGTCTCTTCAGGGAAGTGGAAGTATATTGTTGGGCCTTTGGCTTCAGCGGTGCTCATAATAATTGTTGTTGCAGCCGTCAGATGGAGGAAAACTAAAGGTGAGAAAACGTTTCAAGTTGAATTAAATCTGTGCTTTTATTCCACAAAACTCAAGTTTGCTCTATCTTTACAGCAACACAGATGAATGAAGTCAATGTGAGTATTAAAATAAAGAACATGTTGACATCTAGCAACAAAATAAGAATAAATACCTAAAAGTTCAGTTTGAAAGAATGATATATTAAATCCTGTTTTGTTTCAAATACCAAATGTTGGGTATTTATTTCACTTATCCTAATAAAAGAAACCACACGGAGAGGATTGTTTATCTTTTCTGGAAGCTTTTGCAAAAGGAGAAGTTCCAAGGCAGCAGCTTTTCAGGTCGCTGTCCAGGAAGCTCTGACCTCTTCATGAGCCATCTTTTTTTTATTAAGAGAAAGCAAAGGGTGTGGACCGAGCCAGCCAGAGCCGGTCCAGTCCATAGTGTACACACAAAGATAACACATAGCTGAGGCAGAGGACTCTCTGCTTCTTAACCATAACACAGGAGCTGTTTCAGAGGCAGTCTGAGACTGGCGTCTCTGCATTTGTAAACATAATAAGAATGAACCTAATTAAACCCTCTGACCTTTAGTGTCAGTGTCAGTTTTGCACATAAGCACAAAGGCTGATAACGTAAAAAAAAACAACATCTAAGGAGATACTTTTCATTTTTAAACTGATTGTGTCTTAATATTTGAAAGTATAAATGTTACAAGAACACACTAGTTATCTAAAAAACAAGAACAATAGTGTCACATATTGTCTAACTTGTTGGTGTTTTGTGTGTTTTTATGGCTGATTGAATTCATGTTTGTTTCAGAGACAGGATTGGATCCCTGCAGGAACCAGTCAGGACTCTGTGAGATCCCACATTCAGCTTGGATGTTTTCTGACCTGTAGAACCAGAACATTTCCTGCGTCACACTGTGTTGTTTTTACAGGCTGATCCTGAAGATGCTGTTCCCTACGCCTCCATCAGCTACACCAAGAAGAGCAACAGTAAGACCCGGGTAAGACGTCTGAAACAAACACTTTATTTTACAGCTGTTTGATGTTAAACTGAAGCTGTTTACTTCATGTACAACACAAAACTCTCAAACACAAGTGACTTCACTAAATGAGCTGAATTTGTGTTTTCTTCCTTTATAATTTACCACTGTTGTGTTGAGTCTTGCTGTGCTTTTTTCCTGTAAAATCCCAGGTCCTGGGTAGAAGTGATGATGATGAAGATGACACAGTGACCTACAGCACTGTGAAAGCTCCTTCCTCCTCTGCTGGAGCCTCAGCTGATCCCACCAACCTCTACGCTTCTGTCAACAAACCCAAGATTAGAGCTGGGTGATCGATCCAGAATACCGATGATATCGATACAAAGTCTGTGTTGGTATCAGATCGATTCTAGCGTGGTAAGATCAATACTTTAGTTTCAGATTCCCTCTTGTCTGCACTGCTGCAGTTTCATTAAAAGAGGCGACAGCCAGCCAGGTCCAGGTTGACTTTCTCTCTCTTTTCAACCCCTCCCCAACATGTCCTGTCTAGCCTTGCACCATCACATGACTCAGTGGAGCCAGGTAGCTTCAGCAAGCCCCGCCCACTAACCTGTCTAAAGACAAACCCTAAAAGTGCACTAAAGGGGAGAAAGTTTATTTTGTCTTTGCATTGTAAATTCTTAACTCTGCCTCCAAAAAGATTTTTAGTTTGATTTGCTTTTAGTTTTTGCACTTTGTTTATTTAGGAAAAAATGTAAACAAATTTGTTTTGTTTTTCTATTGTTTCTGTTTATCATGTTTATATTCTAATAAAGTATTTTGAGGATACTTATAAACTTTGTCCAAATTCTGTCCAGGTTTTAACAAAATAATTCAAAAGAAAAACCACAAAAACAACTAAAGGTCAGAAGTTTGATGATATATCAAACTTAAATAAAAAATGTATTTACTTGATATCGGATCGATACCAAAGTATGCAGTATCACACACCTCGACCAAAAATATACGACAACATATCTTTAATGCTGATCACTGAGATCCTTTGTTTTCATTTATTTATTTTGAATTTATTGTTTATTGCTGGTGTCATTTAGACTGGTGACGCTCACTTAACCCATTTGTTGACTGTTTTAGGGCTTCCATGCCTCTTAGATCACCTGGATCTGTTTTCCTCATTAGTTCCTCCTCTACAAAATTTTTAAAATATACACTTTTGTTGACCAACATTGGCTTGGTCAGTGCTGTAGTCTTGCAATCCTGAGGCTGCAGCCCAAATTGCAGCAGAAAGGGCATCCAGGGTAAAAACCCCAGATGTTTAGAGTGTTTCATGGCGATCATGGTCAGCATCACTAGATGATAACAGGAAATGGGCTGTACTTATGTAGCATCTTTCTAGTAAACCACGCTTCTCAAAGTGCTTTACAACACAATCTGTGTCCTCATTTCTCCATCCACACACAGTCACACAGGACTCTACTGCATCTCTACAAAAATTATCTGAATAAAATCTATAGAGATTAATCATTGCTTTAAGTTAAATTCATACACCGATGGGGTGCATTGGAGGCAGTGAAGAGTTCAGTGTACTACCCAGAGACATTTCAACATGTGACTGCATACTGGTGGAATCAAACCTCAGACTCTTTCGTTGGAGGATGACTGCTCTAACCACTGAGCCACAGCCACCCCCAAATAATCATCCAGGCTTTTTACAGGTTTTAAGAACTGAGCTCAGCCTCTTAGACTTTAGGAAATGATGTCCTCCTGCAGCTTTAACATGAAGTCAGTTGATGGGAAACTAAACTGCACTCACCAAAGTGTTAACCATCTGTGTTCATGTGGTCATTATTAGAGGTTAAAGTCTGCAGAGCTCTGCTGCTGTTTAACCACATTCTCATCAAACACTCCTCCTTCACTTCTTTTTTTAGTGTTTTTAGTGGCAGGTAAACATGTGACATCACTGACAGTTGAGTCGGTGAGAAGAAGAACTGTGTTGTTGCACACATGTATATATCTAAAATAAGAATTTACACTTTTCTCATCTTCATCAAACATTTCAAAGTCTGTGAAAATCAACACAATGAGCTCCTGCTGAGTCTGAACATGGCTTTTATACCTAAAGTTTGTTTCCTCAAATATAATTTTAATTTCAGAATAAAATGACTTGTTTGTATAAAGTTATAACTTATCTACTGGTTGTAAATTCCTTATGTTCAGTGTAGTTTTACTGCTGTGACCTTTGACCTCTCAAACAGTAGTTGGTTCCCATGTCATTGACCAAGAAAACACTGTCAGACTCTGATGTCTTTAAGAATCACAAACACCTTGATATCAAGTCAGAATAATAAGGGAAAGAGGAACCTTTATGTTGTGAACAAACAGTTTGACCAAATATAGAAGAGAAAAAGCTCATTTTGGGGGCGTGGCTTCATACGAGTCACAGGAAGTTGATGCTGCGTCGCTCTACAAGAGTCAGTCTGACAGCTGGAAGAGTGAGGACAAGAGATGCTCCACGGCTGAATTCATGTGGAGTAAAATGATTTCTTTAATGCTGCTGATGCTTCAGTTTACAGGTAATGATAGATTTACATTCATATGTTTAGTATTATTATTCAAACTAACTTAATCAAGAAGAATCTTACTTATCTATAACATGAAACAAAATGTTACATTAGTGATCAAGGGTGCTGTTAGAAAAACATGCTATACCTAAAATTCTTGTCCTAAAATCCATTTCTGATTATTGTCTTTCCTCATCTTGTCAGCAGCAGCAGCTGGACAGGATTCTTTCTTTGTTGTCAGACGTGGAGATGACGTCACTTTGCCCTCTGATTGTGTTCAACTCAAACTGGAGAAATGCGACAAAACTACCTGGTTGTTCGATGGTCCAAGACGTGCAGCAGCAGTAACACTGTTTGAAGATGGGAAGATTAAAGAAACTAAATCCGACAGACTGAGCGTTACAGAGAACTGTTCTCTGGTTCTAAAGAAGGTCACTGATGAAGATGCTGGTTTTTACACCTGCAGACAGTTTAACACATCAGGACACCAACAAGAACCAGACTATAGATTCTTTCTGTCTGTTGTTACCAGTGAGTATTTATATCATCATGTTTCAGCTCAAACTGTCCTGTTAGAAACAAAATGAGACGATATTATTATATTACAGTGATGAAGTTGATTTTAATATTGTTGTATTTCTGTCACAATATCTCCATCTTCCCCAGTAACTGAACAAAAGAACAAAGATGAAGTCATGTTGAGCTGCTCTGTGTCATCAGACTCCAACATATGTCGACACACAGTGAAGTGGCTGTATGAGGATAAAGATCAGGATATCAGAGACTTAAAGACATCTCAATCTGACTGTTCAGAGACTCTGACCTTCACAACTCCTCATGTTTCCACCTCAAAGAGTTCTGACTTATTCACGTGTCGAGTGGAACGAGAGGGAAGCATGAAGGAGTTTAACTTCAGGATTTCACCTCTGACTGATGAAACAGGTCAGGATATCATGAACTGTTTATAAAACTGATGTTTGACAATAAGCTGCTTCTGGTAGATAGTTTTACAATGACTTATTTCTATTGCAGCTGTCCTCAAAAACCAACCAAACAAAAACAGTTGTGGCTGTAGTTGGAAAACAGAAAAATAGGAGTTGTTTCATATTATTTGTCATATATGAACATATGAAACATATGAATGTAAATCTATCTTTAGGTAAGAAATCATCAACATGTACATCAACAACATCAAGTCAACCAACAACAACGACAACAATGACAACAAGTGAACCAACGACAACAACAACAACAAGACATCCTGAAGACACCAGTTCAGTCCAATCCACATCAGGAAGTGTTTCCCCAGATCTTGGAGGTAGTGTCCTTCTTAATGTTTTATTTTATTGTTTTTACAGTCCACTGTATACTTTATGTAAATCATGAAACTGTTGAGCAATAATCTGACTTAAAAAGTATAAATACAACTGAGTCATTAAAGTATTAATAGTTTGGTGCACGCAGACAAAAACTATCTTCTAAAGTCTCCCAGACTCTGCAGTAAAGGTGGCTCCAATAAACCCTGTTTTTGTCTTCTGTCTCTTGTCTCTTTAGTGTCCATTGGATGTGTTGGGTCAGGCTGCTGGAGGCTCCTCGTTGGCTCTGTGGGTTTAGCAGCGCTGACAGCAGCTGTTCTGATCGTCAACATCTGGACAAGAACTCAAGGTGACAATCTTCATCGATGAACCTGACAATATGACAAACAGGAATGTTTTCTGTCAAAGTTAACATTTAGTTTTTGTTTTTCAGGGAAGAAAACAGATGGAGACAAACACTGTGAGTTTTTAAACAAATAAATGTTTTATTAGTTTGTCGTTTGCAGAGAAAAAAACATGTTTAATCTGTTTAGAAGAGGGTATACTTATTAAAGAAGACAGGAAGTAGAAATAAAAAGCTACTGTCCAACATGATTATTTGTGTAAAATAATAGATGTTTTGGACATGTGCAGGGGAGGGCCAGTGGACATATTGGATGTTGGATGTTGAATCTAGAACTGTCAGGGAGGAGGAGGAGAGAAAGACCACAGAGAAGGATGGCGGATGTAGTGAAGGAGGATCTGCAGAGGGTTGGTGTGACAGAGGAGGATGCTGGGAGAGGGGAGATGGAGGCAGATGATCCTCTGTGGAGACACCTGAAGGAAGCAGCTGAAAGCAGCAGTGAAAGACAGAGGACAGTGCAGCAGGAGTTCACTGGACTTTATTTGACTTTTCTTCACACATTACTGTGTTGAGCTGTTAGAGCTTTATTAGAATCTTTAACTAAATGTAGGTCAATGAAGATCAGAGGAGAGAGACTTCTGATGGAAAATCATCAGTTTTAAGATGTTACTGTGTTTGTTTTTCTTCACCAGGTGTGTAATGATGAAGATGATGATGAAGATGGGAACTATGAAACCATCAGAACCTCTGCAGTTTGATCCTTCAGATTCTGTCAGACTCCAAATATGAAACAAATCTGATGTATTAGACTATGGTCTTATTAGACTTTTGAAGCTAAACAAGAGATAAACATATATCTTAAAAAATTCAAAAATAGAAACTTGTGTGTACATATGTATTTAGCCTCTTTGTTTTGAAGCCCCAACCATTACCTTCAGAAGCCCCACATACTGGAATTAGTTCAATCAAATCCACCTGTCAGCAATCTAAGCGTTAAATAAATATCCCACAGAGCTCCATTAAATCAGTTATTACCATGATCCTTTTTTCCAGTATTAAGTAGAGCAGAAAGAGTGTGAGACAGGAAACCCAGATCTCTGCAGCTGTCAGATAATGATGGAATGGGGCAGAGTAGCTGTCACTCACCTGAAGGCCACACCTCCATGAGAATATCCTTATATCTGTACAGAAGGAGGTGCTGCAGAGGAGATCTTGTTGCAGTTGGGGGATCTGGGAAGTGAACAGCAGAAGATGAAGCCCTACAACCAGATTCCAACCTCCACTCTGTTTCCCAGAATGGGATTATGTTTCCCTCTTCTTCCTGTGTCGACCGAATTTCTACCTGAGAGGAACTTCTGTCAGTTTTTCATGTGTAGAAGACAATGTTTGTCCAGAAAATATATCTGGAGAAGTTTTCCATCAAAGGATCCTCTGGCCACACCCTAAAGGAATCATGTTTTCTACAAACTGATGGATTTATTTCCTTTTTCCTTTCTTTGCTTCAGGAGACATTTTCTTCTTCCTTGTTCCACACTGAGGAGATAAAAGGAGTTCTCAGCTCCACGCTCTGCAGATCTGGAATATGTTAAGGATATAAAACTGAGTCAGGATGATGTTGCCTGTGCTGAATAAGTTCTTTTTTATCTTGTCATTAAAGGATTATTTACCAAAACACCAAAAGATGGAATTATGAATTGTTCTGCATCCTATCAGCTGAAGTGGAGAAGTTATATAAACCTTTCTGTTTGGATCATAAATCTAGGATTCAATCAGTGTAGACATACTCTATATTGCTAAAAGTATTCACTCACCTCCCTTCACATGCATATGAACTTGAGTCACATCCCATTTTTAATCCAAAGGGTTTATTATGATGTTGGCCACCCTTTGCAGCTATAACAGCTTCAGCTCTTCTGGGAAGGCTTTCCACAGGTTTAGGAGTGTTTATGGGAATCTTTGACCATTCTTCCAGAAGCTCATTTGTCTCCCAGTCTCTGCTCTAATTCATCCCAAAGGTGTTCTGTCAGGTTGAGGTCAGGACTCTGAGCAGGCCAGTCAAGTTCTTCCAAACCAAACTCGCTCATCCATGTCTTTATGGACCTTGCTTTGTGCTCCGGTGCTCAGTCATGTTCTGGAGATGACGTCACTTTGCCCTCTGATTGTGTTCAACTCAAACTGGATAGATGTAGGAAGTGTTTAAGTTTTTTTGTTGTTGTTTGTTGGAGGTTATGTTTTCAATCGTGGTTGGTTTGTGTGTTGGCAAGATTACTTTAAAACTAAGTAATAGTTTTATGTGCTGGAGTTGTTACAAGAAATAAGTGAAGACATTTCGGTGGTCATTTAAGCTGTTATGATGCTCCATGAGAAGTCATCAAATCGTGATGAATGTGTGTGATGAAAACTGCATCTCTTTGTTTTCGTAGCAGCTTCCTGACACAAGGCCCTCACCGAACCTTTTCCCACAGGGGTTTGTGTCAAGTATCGTGTGATTGGTCAGAAGTTGTTGTGGGCGTGTTCATGCAGAAAAGCTGATGAGCTCTAATGGAGCCATTTTACTTCTACACCTCTGCTGAGAAGCAGCTGGAGGCTGTTAGAAAACACAGCCGTCTTTACAACTGTTCCAGCAGAACTTCTAACCCTCTGAACCTAAAAAGACCACAGAGACACAGGGGACGTGCCCAGAACTCACCAGGGCGTCGTCCAGGAGGCATCCTAAACAGATGCCCGAGCCACCTCAACTGGCTCCTCTCGACGTGGAGGAGCAGCGGCTCTACTCTGAGTCCCTCCCGGATGACCGAGCTTCTCACCCTATCTCTAAGGGAGAGCCCAGACACCCTGCGGAGGAAACTCATTTCAGCCGCTTCTGTTCGCGATCTCGTTCTTTCGGTCACTACCCAAAGCTTGTGACCATAGATGAGGGTAGGAACGTAGATCGACTGGTAAATCGGGAGCTTCACCTTTTGACTCAGCTCTCTCTTCACCACGACAGACCGGTACAGCGCCCGCTTCACTGCAGACGCTGCACCAATGAAATTCTGGTGCTGATCCAAATCACAATCCAGATTGCATCTTTTTATGACACTGTGGCCTTCATGGAGGTTTGTCTGAGTGATTCTAGTTCTTTATGGTTTGTATCAAAATTTTAGCACCTATCATGCTGTTTAGTTTTTTCATAATTTACCATTAATTTATCACAAACTCATTTTACATTCATATTTTTGGAACCTCTGAAGGCACCTTTTGTTTGTTGAATATTTAGCTGTAAATAAAAAGCAAGATTAAGGGAGGATTAGGTGATTGCTTGAAACTTAAAACAACTATGATCTTCTACACACTAATGATCCCTAAAGGGAGCAGACAAAAAGAAAAATGCTGGTGTAGATTCTCAGTCATCCAGGCCATGGTAAATTCAAAAAAAGTTAAAAAACAAAAACAACTGGACTTCTATTCTGTAGCTGAAGACGTTTCGCTTCTCATCCAGGGAGCTTTCTCAATTCAGAAATAGAGAGTGTGGAGTTGAGCTTTTAAAGCTGAGATGTGATGTAAGCTGGATTGCTTGCAAATTGTTCTCACTCTCCTACCAATGGAGGCTCGTTAGAATCCTTGTTTGTCTGACTCACTGAGGGGCCGCTCTTGTCACATGAGTGCAGGTGTTGATTGGAGTGAAACTGACTGGGGATCAGGCCTAAAGCTCCATTATATGTTTTTGAAAGCTGAAATCTGAGACCTCCTCCTCTGTTTAATGTTGGTTTCTCCTTTTTGACATAGATGGCTT
>NC_051448.1:2190077-2212496 GCF_001649575.2 Kryptolebias marmoratus | reverse complement strand
TATAAAGGTCTGAACATTCTTCGCTGCACTGAACTGCAGACACAACTCCGCTCAGTTTGGGTTTGGGTGTTTTGTCCTTAGGGTGGACCAGCCTCTGTCTGAGAGTCTTGTTGGGTTTTACACTTTATGCTGTTTTACATTCATGGTTTGATTCTACTTTTAGAGGTTTTGCAGAGCAGCTCATCTGTTTGGAGTCAGAAAGTCCTTACAGGAACTCCTGCATCTTTCCCAGAGAAGTATTTACTCATCGTGTCCACTAGGAGGCGGTGGACACTTTCTTTGTTTCCTGCTTTTTGTCTTGCAGTGTTTCAACCTGTGAGGATCGTGTAAAAATAGTGTTGGTTTGATTTGTTATTTTAATCATAAAAACAGTTTTCAAATCATACTTTATTTTGGCTCCTTTATAGCAACTGACTGCATCATGAACACAAGGTATAAGTTGATGTCTAATTATCCTCCATCTCTCAGCTGTATCAAAATAAAACCTGACACAAATCCCTGACTGATTCAGATCTTAAAGCTCTTTAAAGAACCCAGAAACAACCATAAAAGTCAAAAAGTTTTACATTTTTACCTTTTAATTCACAGCAGATCAGTTTTAATAAGATTTCAGCTCAAACTGACTCAAAAAGAGGAAAGTCAGAAGTGGCTCAACGTTCTTCCTTTAAAAATAAAAATGTTGTGACAAGAAGCTACAAGTCATAATGACGAAGTCAGTAAAGCAATAACTACAGGAAGTGGACACATTCATAGTTTAAAAGCTCAAGTTTCTAAAGTCAGACAGGAAGTAAAGAGAGGAGAGAAGCAGAGAGGAGCGAGGGCATCGAGGACGATTAAAATGTTTGTAGTTTTCATCCTGTTGCTGCAGTTTAAAGGTAAGAAGATGTCAAACTATTTTAAAGTTCTTTCTTTTAATGTTTCTTCAACACATCCTGGTGATTTGATGGAAGCAGAGTGAGTTTAGTTTACAGTCAGAGTTCAGAAACATCCAACAGAAGCAGCTGCAACTTTTCAGACTAACATCTCTGAAATGATTTTATAATCAGAACATTTTATTCTGTTATTATTTCAGGAGCTGGAAGCAAAGATCTTCACCTCATTGTTAGAGCTGGAGATGACGTCACTTTGTCCTGTGAAAATGTGATTAAAGGTTGTCAGAACTGTGACACCTCCACCTGGCTCTACGATGAAAAATCTGAGGAGCTGGTTACTCTTGGGAAAGTTAGAATAACCAGATCAGACAGACTGAGTCTTACAGCAAACTGTTCTCTGCTTATAAAGAAAGTCACAGCTGAGGATGTTGGTCGATACACCTGCAGACAGTTTGTATCAGGACAACAAGAAGGTTCAGATGCTCGGGTCCAGGTTTCTGTTGTTTCCTGTGAGGATTTTTACAATAATTTCAAATTAAGGTGATACTTAAAGCAACAGACTGACAGTACAGTAATTATCTGAAAGTAAAATCAGCTGTTTTTCTCTTCCATCCTCAGTAACAGAACAGAAGAACCAGAACCAGAACCAGGTGACATTCAGCTGCTCTGTGTCCACAGATGGACGGTGTAAACATGAAGTGAGGTGGTTGTTTAAAGGTAACGAGGTGGATAAAGATCACCAAGAAATAAATAAACTACCTTTATCTTCCTGCTCTGCTGCTGTCATCGTTTCGTCCAATCATTTCCTTTATGAATCGAAGCACCTTTTAAAGTGTGAAGTAAAGACAGCTGAGAGCAAAGTGCAGCTTTTTCCCTTCAGCTCTCATCCTGCAGGTGAGAAATAATGACATGTTCAGAAACACTTCATAATGATGTGAATAGTTATACCTGATAAAAAATGTTGATGATAAAACTAAGGATTGACTCATGTTTCTTTGTTTAGATGAGAAGACAACAAGTAAAACAGCTGCAGCAACAGCATCAGTTCCAGCTCCACCAGGAGGAGACAACAATCCAAGTTCATGTACAAAGTTTGCTGTAAACTCTGCAGAAAATCAAACTAGAGACACGTTTGATCAGTTTTCTTTCAGTTCATAATTTCTGCAGCTTTTAAACACAACAACATGTGGATTAAAATTTGGAGTGGAAATACTTTTTATCAGAAACTAAATCTCACATTTTATTACACATTTTTGATTAATTTCTGTTTTTGATTAGAAACCTAAAATCCTGTTAGTGAAAATATCTGATTTTATTTTTCAGATCTCCTCTGGGTTTACATCTCTGTGCCTCTGGTTCTTGTTGTCTTAATAATTGTAATCACACTTATCATGCTGAAGAGAAATAAAGGTGAGAGATAAAAGTTTCATAAACTTTTTATACTGACAATCTGGCTTTTTAGCTTTTATGACTGATGGGTTGCTTTTATTAATTTATATTTTACTTTTTCAGGGAAGAAAACTCAAAAGTGTTCCAACACGGTGAGTTGTAAATTCTTCTTGAAACTGGTTCTGCAGTAAATTGTTGTGTTATAAAAATATAAAGAGAAAGAAGTTTGATAAACAAGATTTACAAACTTATAAATGATCAGTTCATGTCTGACAGAGAGTCACAAAACATTCCCTCATGTAGACAGGATGTAGGTGAGACGTCCGGGTTTGATTCATTTTTATCACCCATAGATGAAGGCAGAGAGATGATGGTTTTGCTCATGTTTGTTTGTCTGTTCCGTTAGTAAAATATCTCAGGAACCACTGCATGGATTCTAATGACCTGATTCAAGATGGCCACCGCAGCGACCTGACCTTTGAAAAACCTCTAAATTGGCTCCAGCTCAGTCAGTTTTCCAGATCTTGAGTTTTAGTAGCAGACAGTCATTCCTGTGTGACGTCTCACGGTGGCGGGTGATATGCATTCCTTCACAGAATGCTAGGCCTTTAATTAATCTTAGTTTATCTATTTAACTCAAGCAACACACGGCTAACTTTTATTCTCTTCTTTGCTTCGTTAAACATACGGTTCTTCAGCAACATATACCTGAACTTCCTCTGCATGTCTTTCAGAGCCCGACCTCCGACCCTGCGGAGACTCGACCTGCATTAAGAGAGATAGCAGAAACGGTAAAATCAAACGACACGCCCATTCCTCATACATGACATACGAACATGCCAGCGCTCCGAACCGAAAGCTGAAGTTAGCCGTTAATGAGATCTTATTAGGGGAAAGAGGAAGTGCTGATTTACAGAAGTCCGAGTGTCTGCACGTTACCGTGTCACTGAGCTGTCTTTATGCTGCGCAGGCCGAGCCTGATGATGGGGTTTCATACGCCGCCATCAGCTACACCAGAAAATCCAACAACAACAGCAAGGTGACCCATCTGTTTGGTTCCTCTCCGTTCTGGTGTCACAGGAGGTCATTTATGTTCCTTTCTGTTTGCTTCCAGGTTCAAATCGATGATGAAGACGATACGGTGACCTACAGCACTGTGAAAGCTCCAGCCTCTGATCCCAGCAGCCTCTAGCCACAGTCATCAAGTAACCAGACAAATCAGACTCAGACCATTAAGAAATGGGTTACATAATGAACATGATACAACTGTGTTGCATAAAAAAGACAACTTGCCTCACAGATTACACATCCTAAAAGTTTAAAAACAAAGCAGCTGGACTTCCGTTTTTTGTTGAAGATGTTTCACTTCCTGTCCGGGGAGCTTTAAACGGCACGAGATGCTCTGTTCATGCAGCTAAATTCACATGGAGGTTAATCTCCCTCCCCTTCATCCTGAGGGTCATTAGGGTCTTTGTTCGCCTCCTTTGTTAAACAGAGGATTTCAAAGCGTTCAGTCTTACACCCAGTCAGTTTTTTTCTAACTCACACCTTCATGAATGTGACTAAAACATCTGTCTGTGAGCCAGACAAACAAAGACCCTAATGACCCTCAGGAGGAGGGGATATTATGATCGTTATAATGATGACTTTAAGCCTGGAACTCCCAACCCACAACCAGAACTGACGAAGCCGTTTTGATGAGACGTGAAACGTCTTCAGGAAGTAAAAGAAGAAGTCCAGTTGTTTCTGTTAAACCACTCAGGATTCTGTATTTAATCTGTAATTCATCCAAACTGAGCTTACTTTTATCAGTTTTATTACTTGATCTGTAGTTTGACACACTTTGACTTCAGTATTCAGAAAAACTGAATGAAGGAACAGATGCTGCAGGGATATTTTCAGACATCCTCAATGTGAGAGAAAGGAGAAATGAAGAAATCCATAAAGTCACAACGAAACTTCTAACGATGAGGAAGCTGTTAGGATGGAGGAAATGTAACAAGAGAAATAAAGAAGCTCTAAAAATACAGGAATTGTCAGGTTACTGGCCTCAAAGTCAGATTTTTAAAACCAATAGTTTAGAGAAGTATGTTTTTAAGAGCAAGAAAGAGCGGCTGTTTAAAACAGGAAATAATTTAAATCTAGATGTGTTTCCTGTTGAGTAATAGTTAGCCTGAGAGGCTAATCATTGCCATCTTTAAAAACTACTTTTGTCACAAAGATAGAGTGAGTTTGTTGCTGTGATGCCCCCTGCTGGTGGGAGAGCAGGTTTAAAGTTTTAAAATAATAAATTTGCTAATTCTTCTGGCTAAATGTTATATTAATGAATGTAAATTTGTAAATAAAACACCATACTTACATCAATTTCTTAAGGTTGTGGAACTATGCATAAAGTCAGTATAAGACTCCAGCAACACAAAGGCTCTTAAAATAATTAATATATGTAGGTTTTTACATATATTTATTTATTTAACACCCCTGGATCTTTGTTGATGTAAGTTTTGTATTTTTCTATATATTTCCTTCATTTGTTTGTTGTATTTTTGCCATTTGTTCAATAGAATTATATATTTCTGTTTTGTGTTTCTAACTTTCGTTCATTTTTTTTTTTTTTTTACTTCTGGGTTATTCCACTAAAACATATGCAATAAAGTAAATTATAACAAAATCTACCGCAGTACGTTTTGTTCTATTTTTCTTACTAAAGCTTTGTTTATGTTTGCTTATTTTTATTAATTTTATCACAAAATTACAGAACAGTTAAAAAGATAAATGTGTTGTTGAGCCTGAAGTGATAATAAAATTGCAGAATAAGTGAAAATCCAAACAAAACAAAGCAAGGATAAATAAATAAATTGAGTTGGTAAAGCTAAAACAACCTAAAAACTAAAAGTAGCAAAAGATCAGTTAGGGGTATGTAAAGATTAGCTGAAACTTAAAATAGCAAAAGGCTACCTAACAGCTTAAATGAGCAAAAGGCTAGTTTAATGTCAGCATTCATATTATTTTGTTTTTCAGTGGGGTTTTTTTTTTTGTGTACGTCTTCCTGTTTTTTTTTTTTTTATTGTTGTTTTGTTGTTGTTTTAATTTCCTGACTCATCATTCACACAACTGTAACCACAGCATCACCAGGTGGATGTTATTTCAGGGATGAGATTTAATCAAACTGGTCAAAACAGTACAATAAATGTACAGCAGGTGGCGCTGCTGCGAATAACGAACATGAGGAAGAACCGGAAGTTGATGTCTGTTGTCCCAGCGTCGGTTTCCGGTGGAGTGTGTGATGTCGGAAGGTTCATGAATTTAATCCTCATCTTTTTTTCTCCATATTGGAAAACTTAATCCGTGCTGACTTTCCCCAGATAAAGCTAATCTGCAGACGGAAGTGGATGTTATCTGTCCGGTGAGCATGAATGAAGTTAGCAGGAGGCGCAACTGAGCAGCTAGCTGTTTGTTGTCACAAATGTCCGCGGAGACAGCGGCTCTGAACGCCGGCTCGGCTGATGGAAAACACCGCTTGTTTAGTATAATGTATTATTTTCTTTATTTTATCCTTTAAAATACAAGAGTAAAACCTCTATAGTTGTAGTTTGGAAAAAAAAATATTGTAGAGTTAATATATTTAAGGCGCTCTGGTTAGCATGTAGCATCTAAGCTAACGGTAGGAGCTTCTGAATCCTGCAGGCTGAGTTTCAGTTTGACGTGTTTTTATTGTGGCAGATGCGACTCTAGTGTTTAATTTTATTGTAGTGGTAGGTGTGACTGTGTTGGACCTCGACCATGAGCAACAGTCACCCCCTGCGTCCGCTGGCCTCCGTGTCGGAGATCGACCACATCCACCTGCTGTCGGAGCAGCTGGGAGCGCTGGTGCTCGGGGAGGAGTACAGCGATGTCACCTTCATCGTGGAGGGGAAGAGGTTCCCGGCGCACCGGGTCATCCTGGCTGCTCGCTGTCACTACTTCAGGTTGGTCATGATGGGATTTAAACTTTCTTTATTGTGTCGAGGTCTGTTTCCACAACACTTCCGCTTGGTTTGCCCTCAGCTTCAGTTGTTTTAATAAATAGTTTTAGGGAAATAAAATGATTAAAGGATCTTTTTTGGCTCTGTTATGTCCATTGTTGAAGAGAAAACGCATCCAGTTGGCATTATATCATCATAAATTCAAAGATATTAGGAATGTGTCAAAAACACACACCTGACTCTTTACCTCATGATACACATCATCTGAGATTTTTATTCTATTATATCTAAATGTTAGGTATAATAGAATAACATTTTATTGTACATTTCAATAAATAAGCAGGCTGCTTGTAAGAAGCAGGTGACACCTAAGCAGAATTTTAAAGAGCTAATTGATATTTTTTTTAAAAAAAAGAAATGTTGTAAATATAGTTTCAACTTCTTGGTAATGATCAGGTTTTCTCAGCTAACTGACTTTATTTTGATTTTGGGCAGTAGATGTGTACGCTGCCTTACCTAACGTCAGCGGTTTTGATCTATCAGTTTTGTTGATAATGTTGCTTCTCTGAATGTCAGCCTGTTATCAGCTGTTTTTTTACTGTCATAATTTTAACACTGTGCTTCATTATTGAGAATTGTTCATTAAGCCTTGATTTATTCTCTGGACTCTGTCTCCTTCAGGGCCCTGCTGTACGGTGGGATGAAAGAGTCCCAACCCCAGGCAGAGGTGTGTTTGGAGGAGACTCGGGCTGAAGCGTTCTCTATGCTGCTGAACTACCTGTACACGGGCCGGGCCAGCCTGAGCTCTGCACGGGAAGAGGTGCTGTTAGACTTCCTGGGTTTGGCTCACCGCTACGGCCTCCAGCCCCTGGAGGACTCCACCTGCGAGTTCCTCCGCACCATCCTGCACACCAACAACGTCTGCCTGATCTTTGACGTGGCCTGTCTCTACTCTCTGAGCACGCTCAGTGAAGCCTGCTGCGCCTACATGGACAGACACGCGCCTGAAGTGTTGAATTCAGATGGTTTCCTCTCACTCTCAAAGGTAAGCACAGATAAGACAGTAGAGTTGTTTCCTGTTTGTTTATTTTATGGAAAAACTAGCCCCTAATATTCAGTGAGGTAAAGGATTAAGAATTGTTCTGAGATAAAATGCAAAAGCTGTATTGGTTTCTTTTTTCTTCTAGTCTTGTTTTCTACCTCTGCGTTTGCTCGTATTTGCAGACGGCTCTGCTGACAGTGGTCAGGCGGGACTCGTTTGCTGCCAGTGAGAAGGAGATCTTCCAGGCTTTGTGTCGCTGGTGCCAGCAGCGCGAGGACGGGGACGAAACCCTGGAGGTGATGTCCGTTGTGCGCCTGCCGCTCATGACTCTGACGGAGATGCTGAATGTGGTGCGACCGTCCGGCCTCGTGAGCCCCGATGACCTGCTGGATGCTATTAAGACCCGCTCAGAAAGTCGCAACATGGACCTGAACTACCGCGGAATGCTCAGTTAGTCCTCGTTTTTTACCTAATTAGTGTCATTACATGGAATATGGGTTTTATAGAACATTTAATAAAGTTTTTCTAATAAAGTGCATGTATTTTGTACATTGAGTGTTGTTTATTGTATTAATTCATGCATGAATCTCCTTTTAATGGATTTCAGTTCCGGAGGAGAACATCGCCACCATGAAATATGGAGCTCAGGTCGTTAAAGGTGAGCTGAAGTCGGCGCTGCTGGACGGAGACACGCAGAACTACGACCTGGATCATGGCTTCTCCAGACATCCCATCGAGGAGGATGGTCGCGCTGGAATCCAGGTCAAACTGGGCCAGCCGTCAATCATCAACCACGTCCGCCTGCTGCTGTGGGACAGAGACAGCCGGTGAGTTCAACTCCTGCTAACAAAAACTCTTCCTGCAGATTAACTCGTATACTTGTGGTTATTTCTACAGAAATCTGTCTGTAGTCATTAGTTTTATTTTAATAAAGCTTGTTGTACTGATTTAACTGGTTAACCTGATGTAATTTAAGGCAGCTTGTATGTTAACCATGAGTGTGTTTTTGAATGTTTCAGGTCTTACTCGTACTACATCGAAGTGTCGATGGACGAGCTGGACTGGGTGCGGGTTGTCGATCACTCCAAGTATCTCTGTCGCTCGTGGCAGAATCTTTACTTCACACCACGAGTTTGCAGGTAAATAAAACCAACATATGTTTAAGTTTATTTCTGCTCCCTGTGGTTATTCTTCAGCTCAACATCAGGTGGAAAAGTCAGTTGAATGAATTTGATTTAGTTAAATCTAATCCTGGTTTGTCAACTTTGCTGAACACAAAGAATTAGTTTTTGCTCTTTATAATAATCACCTTTTTCCAAGTAAAACTGTTACTACGGGTGTTTTGAGGTCGCTGCACACCTGTGGTGTTTGAAACAGCACTGATGTTTATCAGGTATTTATTGATGCTGCCTACAGTTTGTTTTTCTCCTCTTCTCAAATAAACCAACATTAAGTTTAAAACGATGTGGTATATTTAATTAATTAATCTTTATTAATGTCAGAACCTCTGACTCAAACTAACAAGAAGCTGTAATCTGTCATCATTACACAACTGAAACAGGACAATAAATTATCATTTCTAATATTTACACTTTAAAATAAAACAAAGTTGCTGATTTATTTGTTAGTTTTCAGAGATGACATCATCACATGCTGGATTTCTCAGTAAAATCTTGTCAATGACTCGAGAAAAAGCTTAAAATAACTCTTTATTTATAGTTTCTGATTGTGGTTCATCATCTTCACTGTAAAGGAATTTATTTATGTTTAATTTTTAGTGTTTTAATGTGAGATCTGATGTTTTTCTTTGTGTCTCAGGTATGTTCGTATTGTTGGGACACACAACACCGTAAACAAGGTGTTTCACCTGGTGGCTTTTGAGTGCATGTTTACCAACCGCTCCTTTACCCTGGAGAACGGCCTTGTGGGTAAGTTTCAGAAACAGTCTGTGTGGTTTATGTGACTGTACAATTAATGGTTTTAAAAATATCTCTTTGGAAGCGTTTATCTTATGTCTGTTTTCCTTGTCTTTAATAATATTTGGTGTTTTAAGCATCTTCTCCACTGAAATAAGACCGTATCCTGATAAATCGTGTCTTTGTCCCGCCTCCACCGTTCCCAGTACCCAGTGAGAATGTGGCGACGATTGCTTCCTGCGCCAGCGTCATCGAGGGGGTGAGCCGCAGCAGAAATGCTTTGCTCAACGGCGACACGCGAAACTACGACTGGGACTCTGGATACACGTGTCACCAGCTGGGCTCGGGGGCCATCGTCATCCAGCTCGCTCAGCCCTACTCCATCGGATCGTTACGGTCCGTTAGATAACACGTTCAGAGGTGTTCTAAACCCTGAACGTCTTTATACTTTAAACCAAAGTTTATTTGTGTGATTACAGAATTAAAAAACACATTTTCTGTCTCCACCTCTTCTCCAGACTGCTGCTATGGGACTGTGACGAGCGCTCCTACAGTTATTACATCGAAGTTTCCACCAACCAGCAGCTGTGGGCGAAGGTGGTCGATCGCACCAGGGTGTCGTGTCGGTGAGAAGCTCGTAGCTTTAATCCTTTCCCACTTTTCTGCTGCAGCTGAGTGGGTGTCGTTTGGGGATTTATTTATTTTCATTTATAAGTTAGGTTTGAAGGAAGATTTTAACCAAAAGCATTGAAAATGATCCAAACTGAGCAGCAGTTTATATAAAATACACATTAAATTGACTAATTCAAGTTTTTGTCCTTCTTTTGACATTGTCCTCTTTTAATTGGTGGAATTATTTGATTAAATAATGACATTTTTGCAAACAGTCTCTCAGATTAGAGTCACCTTGAATCATTGTTTCTTTTAATTCTCCAAAGAAAACGGTTTCTGTCAGTGATTCATCATTAAATGTTGTTTTTTAGGCCCTGCTGCTTTAGTTTAAATGTTGTTTGGGAGCAAATGTTCAGTTCGAATAATGTTTTATTATGAAGCTTCAGGTTTTATGTTTGAACTCTGCTCTGAAGCTCTTGTCAGGACAGAAAAGAGTTTAAATTAGTTTTGAGGAACAGGTGGAGCACCTTGAGCTCCGCCCACAATCATGTTAACCACGCCCACAGTTTGTGTCTTCACAGAGCGGCTCCATGTTGGTTAGAAATGCTCTTCATCTGGCTCCTCACTCAGGAATAAACCCCACCAGAGGCTGGTTGTTCCCAGTGATGTGTTTGCAAAGAGTTTGGTCACTGAAATGATAAACTAAAGATATTAGTAGTTTGTGTTTCAGACCCAGAACAAGCAGGTTGTCTTGGAGTCTCTTGGTTGCAGAGGAGATGAACATGAAGACAGAAACTTCATGTTTTTATGGTATAATCAGTATATATTTCTGTTGCAGATCGTGGCAGACACTGAAGTTTGAGAATCAGCCAGCTTCCTTCATTCGTATCGTTGGGACTCACAACACAGCTAATGAGGTAAGAACTCAACCAGCTCTGGTTGTCTGTGTTCTTCCTTTCTGTGACTGTATTTAGAAACAGGATCAGTCTTACTGCAGGAACGTTTGTAAAAATCTTTATCTCTGAGCTGTTTCAACGAGCAGCTGGGTCAGAAGAGGAACGATGCTAACTGGCTGCTTCCTGCAGGAACCTGTTGATGACTTTAAAGCTGCTGACGGAATTAAACAATGATCTTTAAGGTTCTCCTGTATCTCAACGTGTCTGCAGGTGTTCCACTGTGTCCACTTCGAATGTCCGGCCCAGGTGGACACAGAGGTCACCGAAGGCAGCCCCGGTTTGGACCCGTCTGATCCGGGGGCCGCCGGCCTGCAGCAGCGACCCCAGCGTCCGTCGCGCACCCACAGCCTGCAGCCCAGCCAGCAGTCCTCATTCTCATCAGCTTCCTCACATTCTCTTCATTAGGAGCTCTCTGAGACCTCAGAATGTCATTTTGCACAACTTTCACCATCCAGCCCGCGCTGCTCCGACGCTGCTGAGGCCATCGTCTTGTTGTCGTCGTGCATTCTGTCCTATGTGCAACAGCACCGATGTTTCTGTAGCAGCAGAACTTACAGCTCCTGTCTTCCCAGGTTTCTGACTGAAATTAGGTATTACATGTACTGCTTTGTACATTTTATGAAGGTACTTTTTAGCTACTACGATTTCAAAATCCTGAAGGTTTATTTAATTTAATTGTTTTTGGTCACACTGACATGATTATACTGTTTCACTAAACACCAGAGCGGGGGCGAGGAGAGCTATTTAAATTTGATAATGCAGAGTAATAATTTAAAACAAAGAAAGAACTATATCCTTATTAAGCTATTTTTTAAGAAGTTGTCTTAAAAACAAAGATTCAACACCTTTCATACCATCAGGCTAACAGGGTAGCAGTCATATATATTTTTCAAAGTTTGAAAGTTAATTTTTTACTAAAATTTCACCAAACCTGGAAAGTTGATGCATCCTGTTGCTTTTTGGATGTGAAAAAAAAAAAATTAATCCAGTCATGGAAGAATAGCTGTTGAGGATTTGAATCTCAAGCTCACACCCAAAAACAAACCATATCATGTTATCTGGTGTGACTTTTTAAGACTTTTATTACCTCAAGAAGAAAAAAAACCTCTCAGATTTACCCTTCATTGGAACAGATGTGGATGAATCTGTTTGTATTGTTTTGTTAAAGAAAGAAACTGAAATAACTTTCTGAAATTACTGAAAAGCAGTCCTTGCTTTTGAATTGTGGTTTAACAGAATTATTATTTAAAAAACTAATGAAACTGCTCTCCAAGCAGCTGATGTTTGTGACGACAGCTGCACAGATTAATCAGAAGTTTAGGGTCCTTAGGACCAAGAAAGACTACAGGTGAACTCCAAGGTCAAGGGTCATCTGTCAAAGTGGACTTAATAGAAGACGACTGAGGAGGACACCAGATCATAAAAAGACAAACTGCAATTCATCAAAATGCTTATTGAGAAGCTTTAAAGTTTCTGGGAGGACGTCCTCTGGACAGATGAGACAAAACTGGAGCTTTTTGTCAACAAGTCCCATCAGCTCTGTGTCCACTGGGCCAAAAAATGAAACCGACAACAAAAAGAACCAACAGTGGAACCTGGAGGAGGCTCGGTTCTGTTCTGGTTCTGACTCTGGGGGTCCTGAATCTGAAGACTATCGAGGCTTTCTGGAGCCAGATGTGCTGCTCAGAGTCAGAAAGCTCGGTCTCAGTCTCAGCTCATGTGTCCAACAGGATAAAGACCCAAAACACCAGGAATGGGTCAGAACCAAACATTGGACCGCTCTGAAGAGGCCTTCTGAGCCCTTCTGAGCCCTGATCTAAATCCTGCTGAACATCTGGAGAAGGAAGCCTTCAGGCCTGAGACAGCTGGAGCAGTTTGTCCATGAGGAGTGGACCAGGACAGCTGTGGACACCTGAGGACAGGTGCAGAAGTCTCAGAGTCCCAGAGATCACCTGAGAGCAGGAATCGACTGAAAACGTTGAGCAACAAAATCTGAAGTTAAAGAAGCGTCTTCGGAGTCAGGAGCAGTTTTATTAGTTTGTTTTTAAAAATAATTCTGTTGAATCAAAACTCAGAAGCAACGACTGATTTTCATTCATTCTCTTTTCTTATTATTTATGTCAGTTTCATGTTATTTCAGTGATTTTTCTTTAACGAAGGAGCACAAACAGATTTCTCCCCATCTGTAGATAAGTTAGGCTTTTGAGTCGATGAGTATAAATAATTGGGAATAAGAGCGATGTTGTAATAAAATGTGGTCTTCTCGAGGCTCGGACCAAATTAATGTATGCACTAGAGCTGCCCAAGCTGCTGTTTCTATATTACAGGAAGAAGAGCTGCTGCCACTGGCACTTTATTTTGGTAAACAGCCAGTTTGGGTTTTCTGACTGAAGTGCTGGATCTGGTGTGTTCCTGTTTCCGTGACTCTCTGTGGCTTCTAAGATTGCTTTTGTTTTGTTTTTTTTGTTTGAAAATGAAGCTATCCGTGCTGTGGTTTGTGTGTGTTTGGACGTTGCACTTTGAGTTAAAAAACCCTCCTTATTGGAGTCTTTTTGTTTTGTTCTATGACCTGAACTCTCTGGTGTGTTTACGCATCTGATCGACATTTTAGACTTCAGATTAGCTGGATAACGTCTTCCTTAAAAGCTGAACTAAAATGGGCTTTTGTTCGGGTTATAATGTAGAGACGACATGCTCTATATAACTGTATATCCATAGGTTTGCTTAATATATATATAGTTTTGGATGTTTGATGTGTGATTGTGGTTTACAGCCTCTTGTCCTACACACTGCCTGTCAAAAATGTGATTTTTGAAAACTGATATTATCGTTTTTGTGAGGGGGTCACAGTCATCTGCTTGGCTGCTTTTTTATGGGGGGGGATCATTCATACAAGCAATACAGTGACCTCTGTCTTTTATTAACTTCTTAAAGCTTCTGTTACAGAAACTGTCTTCATCATGCTCTGTGCCCTGTTAGCTGGGTGATACTCATGCCACTCCCTGAGAGGTTATTATATGTCATTAAACTTTGAAATATTTTCATTTTGAAACCTGCGTGGATATATTTAGTTTGTTGTCTTGAGATTTTTGTTTGTCTAGTTGCCCCAGTTGGATAAATAGATGCTGAACAGTGGAGGAGAGGGTTTAGCTACTAAAACAGGGCAGAAAATAATAAGAAAAAACTGGTTAAACTTAATTTGTGATCCCTAATCCCATTAATTGGATTTTAATCTAATCCTAAAATTCACAGTAAATAACTAGAATGAAATGTGTTTCTTAAATAACTTAAATATAGCATATTTTTAATAAAAGTCCAGTAGATTTAGTGCAAATATATAATAGTTAGCATGTTTATTGATAAATTTATTATGTTTTACAGAATAAAATAATTAGTCCTTGTAGCTATAATAAACTAATCCAAACGTGAGTCTTAAAAATAAATAATTAGATGAATTTAGTTAAAGTTTCTGTGAATTTTTTTGATTGAAAGTTTCCCACTGTGTTGTGTTCACTGTAATCACGTAAAACGGATTACTCCAAAACCAGGCTAATCTTTCCACCTTTTTGTCCCTTATGCTAACCTCAAACAGATATAAAACTGGAATATTTTACTCTCTGTATGTTCGGAGGACCAGTCTTGCCTGATCCCGTCGGTTTGTCTCATTCTTCGCTCGGTAAATATTGACATTTCTGGTTTGATAAACGCGTTTCCGGCCTGACGTGTAGAATAGGGGTGGTCCCGAGCCGCCGGAGAGGGGGAAGGCCTTAGTCTTTTTTTTTTTTCCTCCCTTTTATCGCACCCTCCCACGACTTTAGCGTCGCCATAATTGTGTTTTATCTGTTTCGCCGGACAGCTGGTGGTCATTTTTAAGCTTTTAGTGCCGTTTAAAGCGCCGGGACGCCCTCCCTCCTCCCCCCGGAGCCTTCGCCTTGTTTCTCCTAACGAACGTCCAGCTGACTGAGTGGCGTTCAATTGCTCCACTTCAAAACTGAGCCGTTTTGTTCCACTTTAAACGGAAGGTTTTTTTTTTTTTTTTTTTTTTTTTTTTTTTTGGGAAGTCATGGGAGACACAAGTGAACGAAGCAAACCTTCGACTTTACCTCCCAGGTGTCCCTGTGGATTTTGGGGGTAAGTGTTTAACCCGATAAAACTAGCTTAAACCCGCTATCTTTAACCGAAGGTAAATCCGGATGAAATTTACTCAAACCCATTGTTGTTGTTCTGTCGAGCAGGCCGAGGGTGGGGGGTTGGGAGCTTTGGCTAATAAATAAACCGATCCTGGCTTACAAAAACGAACCCAAACCCGGCAAACACACAAGCTGGGTACATTTAAACGTCCTTCTTGGTCGGGGTGAGGTTTATAACCAGGCTTTGAGGCGTTTTAAGGCAGTTTTTGAACCCAGGAGGTGACGTGCCCGAGACAGAAAATGATTTATTGCCAGCAGGTTCCTTTTAAACCTGCCTTGTTTTTGATTTAATCTCTCATTTTTTTGACACAGGACGGAAATTAAACCACTGACATGTAGTTTTATTAAACATGCGTGCATATAAAGTTTAATTTATATTATTTTACAGCCTTTCAGAGCCGTGTCTTGTCAGAAGTGGTGGATGTGTGTTGCATACCGGATGTGATTCATTCATGTGTGTGTTACCCCATAGGAAAAATGACTAAATGCAGCTTTTAACCTACAGAAAATAAACACTCCGACATGGCTGTTAGTTTGTCCAAACCCCCACAAACCAATGAGCTTATCTCTGTTTAATGGCTGAACAGAGAGGCACTTTTAGCCCTGTTAATACTTGATCTGCTAATGATTTCTGGGTGGCAAATTACAACCAGGAATGTAACACACACACACACACACCATGCTCTGAGTCATTATCAATACACAACACTGTTATATGACTTGGCATTTGTTAACCAGACACCCTTTTCCAGTTTTAGCCCCCCGGTTCGCCCTCATTTTGTGGGGTCCAGTTTGCAAACCAGAACCCACCTGTCAGCGTCAGGTGACCCAAAGTTAATGTTCTGACTTTAACAACATTTCACTCAGGTTTACGGGCGTTTTGAAAAGGATTGTGTTCGGCACGAGTTGTTCCTTTCAATTTTGCAGACTTTATTGACAAATCGGTCCACGTTAAACTGTTGGCTCTTAAATCGCTACAGATGGGCGCTCGTTGTAAACGTTAAAAAGTCATCCTGAGTTTTATCGAAAGGTGCAGTTTGGGAGGATTCGCTCCGTTAGTTTTCCACACACACTGACATGCAGTTCTGAAATGCAGGTATGCACTTAATGTAAACAAAGTCACGTGACCGACCCGCTTTAGGCTGGTTAGGCAAACAAATATGGAGGAATCTGCCTCCAAGGTCGACGTGAATCTGCTGCTGAACGTGAATGAAAAGAGAAACAACGAGGAAGACAGCTGTGAGGAATAAACCTCAGGGATCACGCAGGGCGGTGGAGCGCCATCACGACTAAACCTTTAAACACGCAAACTTCTGCTGGACCTTTAAACTTCAACGCCAGTTCAAATCTTAGTTCATCTCCAGGCTGTGAGATGCTAACAAGATGGCTGACAGATCAGATTTGAGCCAAAGGTTTGCAGACGTGGGTCGTTTGTGCCGTCTGTAGCTGATATCGTGGTACCGTTGTTGGTACCGTTGTTGGTGCAGGCGGGGCTGGAAGTCTGAATACTTTGACGCCATGTCTGCCGCTGGCGTTATTCCACAGAGCGACATGATGACGATCCCAGAAGGCTCTCCATGACGGTGCCATTGTTGACCTGTTTTCAGTCACTTTGGTTGTTTCTGTTGGTAAACAAACACACGTGGTGGTTTTTAGCTTTTAGAACGTTGGACTGAGTACAGTTAAAGTCCAGACTTTTCTACAAATTGTCCAATTTTTGATTTCAAAGTTAATTGAATCAGTTTTTATTTCCTTGAATGTCTTTAATGCTCATTATGAAGTTGCAAGCTCTTAAAAAGGTGTAATAAACAACTTGACAAATTTTGGCAACTACTCTTAATTCTTGGTAGCAATACTTAATACAGCCCAGTACTTACCAGGTAGTTACCAGGTACTTTCCAGGCTGTACTTCATTCTGTACAGCCTGGAAAGTACTATGTTTATTTACCACTACGTAATTATTTTATTTTCATTTTTGTATATCTGCTATGTCTTTTCACTCCTTTTTTTAGTAAAAATATTGTTGTCATTTAATCGGAGCAGTTTAAAACACATACTTTGAATGCAGTTACAGAAACAGGTTAACAATCCTCACCTTGCTGAGGGTTAAAAACAGCAGAAAGGGTTTGTTGAACAATGATCAGAAAACCCCACAAAGGTCCAGCTGAGAGCTGACAGAAAGGCTTCAGTGCGGTAAAACTGTGGAGAGATGTTCCTGAAGCTGATGTTTAATAAACAAAGAGTCGTTTAAAGAATTCAGTTTATTTACTGGAATCTGTTCAGGATGAACGGGCTGCCATCGTCTTTAAATCAGCCTATTAAGCTAATCATGATATTACTGACAGGAAATTCTGTTTATAAAATACATTTAAATAAGAGAACGTAGAGCTGGGAGTCTTCAGGATCCTCACAGATGGGATTTTAAAACAATTATTGATGCATCTTAATTATCAGCTTTATCTAAAACACTGAAACTGAAATACAGACAGAAATGCAAATTCACAAATTAAAATGACTATGGCTTATTTTACATTAATAAGCTTTTTTTAATGTCTAATAAAGCGTGCACAATAACAAACTAAAAGCCCATTAATCACAGGCTGCTGATCAATAATTAACAATGAAAAAGTGATGGAGAAGCAAACATGGTTATTACTGGAAGTTATGAGTAAAAACACTTCAGCTGTTATTTAAACATCTATTCTTTATGGTTCAGTGAAGAAAAGATAAAAATCTGTGAGCACAGCTTTCAGGACGCTACGGTAACTCAGCTGGGACAAACCGAAGCAGGCAGAAATCACTCAGCTGACTCATAAAGTTAACTAAATTCATTTTTTTTTAAAAATCAATTCAGAATCTTCTACATCAACAATATGATGCATTTAAAATCGATTATAACCCCCACCTGTATTAAAAGGTGTTTTCATCATCTTACAACAGGAGCTGAACCCAGACTGAAGGTGACCTTTTATTTTTATTTTAGTTTTATTTTAACAACATGAAGCTGATCTGAAATCTGTACGAGGAGGGAGGAGATGAACCTGTTTGTGTTTATTCTGTGTGAATAAAAATTAATCAACATTTCTAAAAGTTACCTAATTAAAAGCAGGTGCTTCTGGTGTAAAACTGTGGATTTTGTCTGTTTCTGTTTTTATTTTCCTGCCTTGAACTTATGTGAAGCTCAGCATCCATAATGAAGAAAAAGAAACGTTCCTGAGTTCAGATGAGTTTATATAAAGAGTTAAAATGTTTAAAAAAGGGACAAGATGCTACTGGTCAATAGTTTTGACTGAGGTATTGTTTCTGTTTCTGCACTAAAGTGAAACAATTATTGGAAAACAGGGAAGAGAAACAATTGTTTCATGTTTTTATTGATTGTTTTAATAACATTATTGTTTTCATGTGTAAAACTTGACTTTGATGGTCAATAATTGTCATAAATGGTTGAAACGAACTCTGAAATGTTTATTAACATTTATAATTTCTCCTGTTTCCTCAGGTCAAGTAAAACGATGAACCTTTGCTCCAAATGTTTTGCTGGTGAGTCTCAAAACGTGGTTTTTAAAATACGTTTTAGGTTTAATTTTATGAAATATTATTTCAGGTTAAGCTTGTGTCTCACCTCACAACAAAGGTCACCAAACAGCAGCGATAAAATAAATGATAAAATGTCTTCATGACTTTAAACTTTCATTTGAGATGTTTTATTTTTAATGATGGAAAACTGTCTCTGAATCAGAAGGTTGTTGGGTAATAATCAGAGATTCTTCTTTATTGAGATGATTTGATTCACAGTTTTATTTGTGTGTGTGTGTGATGGATCTGACTTGTATTGGACCATCTCAGGCCTCTGTAACGTACAGCTGACACATCACGGAGGAGCAGGAATGTCGTCTGGTTTCTGCTAAATTTAGCCACAAACTGCGTCTCAGTTTGTTTTTCTAACAGCCTTAACTTTACAATTAATTAGGTGTTAAAATATAACTTTATAACCTTTTTTCTGCATTCAAGCTCTTTTTTTGGTACAGAATCCATTTTTTTTATCACACACAAACATTAATTTCTGAATAAAACTAAAAACTGAGACCTTCAGCCCCTCGGATTTAACTCTTTGTTGGTTATATTTCAGTTTTAGCTCATCTGATCGTTCTGCCTTATTGGCAGTTATTTAAAGCAGATAGATTAGATTGACTGAGGGATCAGAACGAAACTCGTCTCTGGTGATGGTTTGCTTTGGAAGCTAAAAGTCTCGGACAAACAGGAAATTGATTCCACACCTTCCAGGTGATTTGTTGTTTTCAGACGAGTGAAAAGCATCTTTATTTGTTTCCGAGTTTGTTTCTGTTTAAGAAGTTGGTGCATAGTTTGTCTCCAGTGGTTCCAGCTGTGCAGTTGTTGCTTCACTACAGAGGTGTCAGATTTTCCTACAGAGACTCGAATCCCTGCGTGCCTCAGTGCCTTTCAGGTCTCCTGTGTGTGTTTCTGTCAGGGTCGACTGCAGCTTGTCTGAGTTCATAATAATAATGTAAACGATTCCACATTTTGTTGGGAGATGCTTCTTGTCGTGTGTTCTCCCGTTCAGCCTGTAAGGTGTGCGAGCCGAGCTCAGGAGTCGTAAAGAAGAAGGAGAATAATGCTGCCACAGTACAGAACAATGTTTCCAAACCATTACACAAACCTTGGAAGAACATGTGTGCTACATTTGCAGGATGCATAAAAACACCCAATTAAAGTTTAAACATGTCTAGAAAAGCCTGAAGTTTTTGAGAGGTGGATGGATTGAAGATGCTCTGCAGCTGTCTGTAGCCATGGCAACCGCTGAGTTCTGCAGACGGAGAGGACCTGAGGGCCCGGCTCGGAGTCTGTCAGCAGAGAAAACAGCCACGACACACACAGGAAGTAGGTTAGAGCAGCCCGAACATCTCTGACAACATCTGCATGTCTGAGGAAGCCTGAGAAGAGTTTTCTCTGGAATTCATGCAGTTTAGAGAAATGAGGCCAGTTCTGCAGCAGGTTAGTCTCTGAGCTCTCAGCAAATAAAGATGAACTGATGGCTTCATGTTTACAGCCCGCTGCTGAAGGCCGAGCGTTCATGTTTCTGCCCGTGTCTGTGTGTGTTTATTTGTCTGCATCAAACATTGTTGTCAAGGTTCAACCAGAATGGGAATAAGTGGCATGAAAGCTGGCGGGTGATATGCATTCCTGCAGGGAATCCTAGGCCTTAAACTGCATTAGTTTCATAGTTTGGCATGTAAGGAGTTAACATTTACAGATTGTAATTGCAGAACTCAAGTTTTCATTAAAGCTAAAACGAGATAATCTAATAGATTCTGATGAATCGTCAGTTAATTCTCAGTTTCCTGATGGTAAATTGCTCCCTGTGTAATGTTCTCTGTGTGGGCGTATTTGATTTAGCTCTGTTTGCTTTTACACCCACAGTTCAATCTGAGTTTTCTCCTTTAAAGAAGAAAATTCAGTAGTTTCTGTTTAACTGCAGTTCAAATCTGTTGAAAGAGAAAATAATAAAGCGAGGAGATGAGCAGAAGGAACTCTGGCGTTCGGTATGTTTGACACCTTTTCCGTGCCGCCTTCCCCCCCGTGTTTGTTTCTGTGTGGGTGTCCTCCGTGTCCTGATGTCTCTGTCCTCTGTCCTCTGTCCCAGATGTCCAGAAGAAGCAGCCAGAGGAGGACTGCACCTCCAAGCCAATCCAAAGCACCGGGAGTAGCCAATCACCCGTTTTCAGTAGCGAGACGAGCAGTAGCAGTAGCCAGTCCCTATCGTTGTCGCTGCCCTCCAGCTCGGAGCAGCCATCAGCCGAAGAGTCCTCGGCCATCTTCTCCAGCAGGACAGAAGGTGAGACAACTCGTTGTTATAAACCTGGACCAAAAACCTGCAGAATGTAGCCGTCAGCTGAGCACTGGATGTTATCATGACTGAATCATTTGGTTTCGTGTTCATCTATAAAATGATGCATCGGTTCTGTCTGTTGGAACTTGTTGATGGAGAACAGAAATCGAACAGTTTGTTCTTTTTGTCTGACATCCAGAGGAAACAGACACAGATACAGAGGGGCTGATTTAAGGAAACAAAGTTCCAGTTGGACACAAACCGGAGAAACTTTAAAACTCTCGACCAGAAGCAGCTCAGTTTGGTCGCACTTTGGACTAAAACCACTTTAATGTCCCGTTACTCTGGTTTAAATACTTTCTTTCAATACATTTAGTCATGATAATAGTCATTGTTATGAACACAAACAGGGTGAATCCAAGATGCAGACTAACTTTATTCAGATAATCCACAATCCAGACGGGGTAGTCAAAAAACGTGAAAATCCAAAGTGTCTCCAGGACCGAGTGAAGCTGGGCTGCTGACAGAAGACAAACTATCAAAGGTGGAAAAGAACCAGGAGGTTTAAACTGGGACAAATAATTAGGAGGACAGGTGTAACACATGAGGAAGACACCAGAGGGGACAAAGGAAATGAACGAGGACAGGACAGGACAGTTCCTGCAGTTTGTCTTCTGTGGTCAGTCCAGCTGTTTGCATGTTGGCGGGAAAATGTGTGAGAAAAGATTTTCAGTTAAAGTTTAGATGATACTTCATCCTAAACACTGGACTTTTAATGGGAGTAAATTATTTAAAACTATGTATCAAGAGTAATTTTACTTTACTTTAAATTTCACGTCCAACAAGCCTCCAGAACTCTGATGATGACATCATACGGTCACCAATTGTTGTCTTTATAACCGTTTCTGAAAACGACCCAGGATGGAAGTGATGACAGAAAGTGATTTCACTTCTTGTGTTTGTCCCTCTGCAGGCGTGACGTCCACAGAAACAGCCCAGGGCACGCTCTGCACACCCACAAAACGTCCACGTGAATCAGGTACCGCCTCGCTCCTGCTGCCGGCAGCTCCTCTGCGATCTGCACCGCTTTAACCGCCGTTTGTTTCCAGCCTCGGGCTCAGACAGCGAGGCCACGCCGGGGAAACGACCACGCACAGACGAGAAGGAGGGGGGCGGCGACGAGGCCCGCGGGGCGCCCAAACAGAAGAACCGCCGGCGCTGCTACCGCTGCCAAACCAAGCTGGAGCTGGTGCAGCAGGAACTGGGCTCCTGTCGCTGTGGTCAGTTGGGCTTTTAGGCGCAGTTCGGCCATCTTGGTTAGGTGTACGAGTAACGTGTTGAAACTTGTCACTTTGGTGAAGGGGGAAGTGGCCCTGTTTGTTTGTGTTTGCCTTCCAGGCTACGTCTTCTGCATGCTCCACCGCCTACCTGAGCAGCACGACTGCGTGTTCGACCATCTGGGTCGCGGGCGCGAGGAGGCCGTCCTCAAGATGGTGAAGCTGGACCGCAAGGTGGGCCGCTCGTGCCAACGCATCGGGGAGGAGTGCTCCTGATTGGCCACGTGCTGACCGGCCGTCCTGTAAGAGATGAGGCACTTAACAAAGAGAGGGAGGAAGTGGAGCGTTGGGGGGG
>NC_051448.1:2145172-2190064 GCF_001649575.2 Kryptolebias marmoratus | reverse complement strand
GGGGAGGGTGGAGGGAAAGGGGAGGGGCAACAATAAGGTGGAGGGGAGGGGTTCTGGTTGTAACGTCCTACATCTGACCCAATGACGCCGCCCCGTCTGTTCGGACTGCTCCGGGCCCAGCGGGGGGGGGCGCAGCGGCTGCTCAGCAGAGCCACCTTCAGTACCGCATGTTCACACTCACAGCCTTAACCCCGCCCCCACCTTCAGAGGAAGGACGCAGAGACGGATCCAGGCAGACACACATCACGCACAGCTCTGCTGTTTCCCGCCGTGGTTTCCTCCTCTTTAATGATCCGTGTGAGGGGTCCAGCTCTGACCCACGGCCGCGCCTCAGGTCGTCATCACCTCTTCTTCCTTCTTTTCTTTTCTCTTCCACTGACGTTCAGCTCTATGCACAGCATCAGAACCATGGCTCCCAGCAGGATCGGACCTGTGAGGCAGTCTGTGGATGCTGTCGTGGTTTAACCCTTTTTGTTCTCCGTGTGGCTGTGATGGTGATTCGCTGTTTCCTTTTTTTGTTTCTGCTTAACCACAGTGTGGTGGAGGACAATACAGCCAATCCCTGCCTCTGCTCACACAGACTGATGACTAAATAAATACAAATATTAAAAAATAAAACAACACTAACGGACGAGTCACTCCGATAAATCCTCTGTAGCAGATCTTCTTCCACTTTCCTTCCTCTTCTTTCACTTTCTGAGTGGTACTGTTCTTTCCAGGAAAAGGGGGACAACTTAATTTTTGTATTCACTGGAAGTTCTTTACCAAAATACGACAAACCATTTAAAAATAAATCCCTAAGTTTCATTCAGTCAGTTTTTATTTATTTTTTCCTTTTCAAAGTTTGGGGTGTAATATAATTTCCTTTTTTCCGACACTGATTGGCACTTGAAGGCAACATTTCTGCTTTAGAGTTTTGATTAAATCGGGGGTCTGCAACGTGCGGCTCAGGGGCCACAGCTTGGACTAAAAAAATAATCTAATAATCAGATTAATAACCACAATAAGAAAAGCTAAGAGTAGCAGTTCTGTGAGGAATAAACTCATTAAATTAACTTCCATCCAAACAGTCGACTCTTTCTCTGAAATTCACCAGAAAATCAAACATTTAACACATTTCCCCCCCCCCCCGGCTGACGGGTTGGGATTAGAAGGAAAAGCTCATCGTTCATAAAAAAGTAATAAAAGTTTAAATAAATTATGGTCATAGACATTATTAGAGACAATTCTCTGAGTCACAAATAAATATCCAACAGTTTGTAATCAGTTTTATGTTATATCAAAGAATCTATCAAGATGCAAATGTTTTATTATTTCAGATTGATGATTTATTAATCTTTCACAAACAAACCAGGAACTTTGAGGTTAAACCCAAAATGTTTTCTCCTCAGAAGAGGAGTTTGGTCTTTTGTCCTGATAAATGTCAGCAGTTCATTTCAACAAACTATTTTTACATGTAGTATTTATATCAAAGTTAACGAGTTGCATTTTTCTTTATAAGCAGGAAATGAGCAGGAATAACTCCTTGGATCAGGAAGGTTGCAGACCCCTGGACTAAATCAGATAAATCAGATAAAAGGTTCAGATCTGTGACGTCAAAGAGACAAAAAGCTTCTTTCAGAGTACAGGTGCTGATATTTATATGTTAGTACTTGTCGGTACGGGTACAAATACTAATAAATGCCATAATGCTGCATATAATTACTTTGAGAAAGGGTTTGAAGACTCAGAGGAGCTAACTTTAACTCCTCATGGCTCCCAGCAGCACCTCCACTTCAGATCCTTATTTTCCCAGAATCCTTTGAGCCCGGAGCCGTTTCCTGCTGGTGTCGGCTCATGTTGGGCTGGTTTAGGTGTTTTAATTAGTTGAATGCTGATAACACTGCTCAGCTGCCTTAAACTGGTATTAGAAGACGTGTTAGTACGAGTACACAGTATTGGAAACAAATAACAGAAAAGTTTTATTGGTTTTAAATCTTCCTGAATCAGTAAAGAAACAAAGATTAGTTGGATTTTGTGTATTTCTCAGACCTCGGGGTGTTTGTTGACTTTGACCTCACAGATTCAGACCCTCTCTTCCTTCAGGAGTCTAATTAAACAACATGAATACTTAAATTCAGAGGTTTCCCTTCCTTTACGTTGAATTTAGTCCCGGTCATGCTCTCGGACCCGACTTGGACCCGGCTCGGGAGCAGTCGGACTGCTCGGACTTCGTGCTGTGCAAACTGTTTGGTTGCTACATTAAAGATTTAAAACATTTTCTTCCTCATTTAGATTTAAAATTTTGGGCATTCAGCACCTGTACACTAAGATAAAAACAGGTTCAGGATCTCCACGAACTGCTCTCTGACGTGACGAGGCTGGAGACTCAGACATCCTCTTTATTTCATTTGATTTGATTTGCAAAGTTAACTGTATAAAACTTGATTGGGGTTGGAAGCCCCTGAAACACCACTTTACTATGCTAATCCTCATGCACACGTTCTCGTTTCCTCTCTCCTCTCCGGTGAGACGGCAGCAGCCGGATTATCGGCTGCTTCTGTTTTCGAGTGCTAAT
Source organism: Kryptolebias marmoratus (assembly GCF_001649575.2). Lineage (NCBI taxonomy): Eukaryota > Metazoa > Chordata > Actinopteri > Cyprinodontiformes > Rivulidae > Kryptolebias > Kryptolebias marmoratus. Next base: position 2,187,507 of record NC_051448.1, on the reverse strand, counting down.
GAAAAACTGTACCTTCTTAAAGAAAAGTTTATTTAACCTTATATCAGTTTGAGTTACTTACACCCTAGCATAGAGTGGCATATTTAGTTAAATGTATAAAGCAAGAACATAATTCTGTCCTTTATTTTTTTTTCCCTTTAATTTTATCGTGTTCCATTTTTCTGCTGAGGACATTAAACTGGATTAGATGATGTTGGATGTGTGTTTATGTGTATTTATTTTTAAAACAACAGTTTTTCTTTTGTCAGCAGAGACAAACAGTAGAACTGCTTTAGTTTCATCTTCCCAGACATTTAAGTTTAGTTTTAATACATTAAATATTATATGGGTTTAAACTTAATACTCCGGCTGCAGTAGCTCAGCGGTCAGAGCTGCGGTCCCATCGTCCTGAGGCTGCAGGTTCGAGCCCAGGTTGCAGGAAGGTGTAAATCCAGGTTTGTTGGCTGTGGCGCCCCCTGCAGAATGGAGCAGCTCGTATAAATTGAGATTACAATAAACATCCTGTTTCCACTGATCGTCCTGCAAATGTTTCTATAACTTGATTCTGATTGGACATGATTTGGAGAAGCACACCTGACTGTATAAGGTCCCATAGTTGACATGCAGAACTGGAAGTCCAAAGAATTATCTGTAGGCCTCAGAGATGGAGTCGTATCGAGGCACAGAAAGTGTTTTTGCAGAGTTTAAACTTCAGCACAGAGACAAGTGGATGAAGTCTGGAGCCACCATGTCTCCTCCTGGAGAGGACGCCTGTCCAAACTGAGCGAACTGTAGACAGAACCAGAGGGTCACTCTGACAGCTGCAGGCCTGACCCGTGGAGAGAGAACCTCTCCACGGGTCAGGCCTGCATGCTCCCACCGAGAGGAACCGGAAACACGGCCATCAGAATCTCTGCCTTTGGTCCGTACACGAGAGAGATGTAGGGGTGTGGAGTGCTGCAGCACCCACTGATTAATGCCAGTGGACATGTAGGTCCAAATATAATAAAGAATTAATTATTAAAGGGAATATAAACAGATTTTATTAGTTTAAATTCTAATAAATGAGTTCAGTAAATCTGCTGTTTAAACCAGAACTGATGAATTTCTGTGTAAAACTTTAATCTCAGAAGGAAGTAAGCAGGTTATTATAGGTCATGATTACACCTGCAGAGATCTTTATTCTAAACAAACAGCATATTTTTATAGTTTATATCCAGATACGACAGCACGTCCTTCAGTTTCTGTTTAACTCGTATATCTATGGATTCCTGAGACACTTTTTCTTACAGTCTAACTACTTCTGAATACTTTGTGCTCCTTTAACTTTTCATCTGACATGAAGTTCATTCAGGAGATGAACTGTGATCTGTTTTTAAAACTTTTATATTTTTCAAATTATTTTACTTTATGAAAAAATCCCCTTAGAAATACACTGAGATCTTCAAAAACTTTCTCCTTAAAATCTGATTTCTTTCTCTGTTTTTGTCTTCTTATACTACTTCTAGCTTTTAGCTAGTATTTAGCTTCTTCAGCTTGTTTTGCTCCTGCTGTTAGATTTCAGCTGCTGTTCTGCTTCTTTTAGCTTTAAAAACTCAGTTTAATCACTTATTCAGCTCAGAATTCACTCCTTTTTTGGCAGAAAATGTTATTTGTCTGGTTATTATTATGATAATCTTCATTTGTGTGTTTCGGGTCAAACAAATTCCCACACATCAGCTGAAAACACCTCATGACGCAGCTTTATAAGGGACAACAACCTGTGGACTAAATAAGATTAAATAAGTTGACGGCTGTGAGAATGAAGCCCACAGCTGAGTGAAAACTGATAAACCAGCCCTGAGTTTATCAGTTCAGACAGATCAGTGTAAAATTGCTTCTTCTTGTTATAACCTGCAGGCTTGTTCAGCAGGAAACGGTTTAACTAAACGGTTTAATTGGATTAAACATCTGGTTGGTTTGAATCTAATGATTAACTTTGTCACAGTAATATAATCTGAACAGCTTTAAATGCAGAAACATTTAAAACTTTTCACACATTCAGGTCATTCTGCATTCATCAACCCTGTGATTAACATGTTGCACAGTTTAAAGTTTATGATTTTAGGTTTGGATTAAACATTTATCTGATCCTGTAGTTACTCTGAACAAACACTAGATGGCGCACAAACACAGTAAAATGTCTTCTTCTCCAGTTCCTGTCTGATATAATTGAAATCATTTTTTATTTTTGTTCCACATGTTTTATTCATGGTTTATATCCTCAGTGGGATGTCTGATAATTTATTGAAATAAAAAGTGGGATCACTGACTTTTTATCAACCTCTGTTAAAGCGGCTGCTATAAAAATAAAATCTGTCTCTCCTCTAATCTCACTTCTTTCAGGTCTTTTCATTCACCTCTTCTTGCTTCTCCTTGTTCTGTTTTCTTTCTTTAACATCATGATTGTTGCAATAAGAAAATAAGTTCTTCCATGTTTGTGCCTCAGAGAGAAACTGGAGGATTTTAGTGATTAAAGTTCAAGCTGACTGGTGTTTTGTTGACCCTGTAAGGCAGCAGAGATGTTTAATGGAAATAGAAGACCAATAACATTAACAGCTCCGGCTAATTTAGACTAGTTTACACCTAAATGGTAACTTAATGGCCTGAAGGAAATCTGATAACAGTTTTGAGTTAATGATCTGCTTTGGTTTGGTTTTCCTGGAGTCGAACACAAATCAGACGAGCTGCTAAAACCACACCAGTCACCTGAAACACGGAGAAGTCTTAGAAGATAAATCCTCAGACTGAATTATTAAAGTTTAATCTTTGCTGTTTTTGTCTTTTAACCACACCTGAGCTGAACCTGTGAGGAGATCGATATAATATTTAACTTTAAGAGTTAACAAAGCCAGTAAAGTGTACACATTTCACACAAGGACTTTCTAATTCACCTCTAACTTCAGTAGTTTAGTACCAAAGGATTCTGGGTAATTTACCTGTCATTAATCACCTGCTGCCAATGTTTCTGTCTGTTTGTTTGTCTGCAGTGTTAGTAAAATATCTCATAAACCAGTGGACAGACTTTAATAAAACCTTCTCTGGCTCCAGCTCTGCAGTTTTACAGAGACTGAGCCGCAGGTTGGTGTGCTGGTAGTAGCTGAGAGTCGTCCCCTGGTTGCACAGATCTGTTTTTAAAACACTGGAGTCGACTGTGGCTGCCTGTTAGCAAAATATCTCATGAATCAGTTGAATCATCAGATGTAAAACTTCAAGATGGCGACCAGAGCTCAACATCCGCCCACACAGAACCGACTGATCCCCATTAGGCTACAGTCTGCTGTGGTAGTAGCTGAGAGTCACCCCTGCGGAAATGACGTCACTTTCTGTGACTAACGGTAACTTTTCTCTCTGATTAATGGAGTTTAGGAGGTTAATTAGCGCCTCATTCAGAATGTTAAAATGCTGCAGCCTTCTTTAATTTAAAGTCAGAAACATGAAAGTTGTGTTAAAGTTGTGTTCATGTGTTTCACTGAAGGTGAGAATCCTGCAGGATCTGAGCCCTGATGGTGCAGTCTGCTGCGCCTGCAGCTGCGCCTGCGTTCATCGGCAGGTGGAGCTCCACGATCCCCCCTCAGACCTCAGACCTCCAGGAGCGTCCGGGAGCGCCACACCGACCCCCCGCCCTCAGACCTGCGCACACACCGAGCCCGCCCCGCACGTGCGTGTGCTCGGCTGGCAGGCGTGTCCTGGAAGGAGCGCGCGGCTCGGAACGGAGCGGAGCTGCCGCGCGTCGGTTCCGGTCGGACTCGGACTCGGACTCGGGCTCGGGCTGTGGTCCGTGTGCGCCCGCGGCAGGTTCCGGAGCTTCTACCTGTTTGTTTCGGTCCCGGTTCGGAGATGCGGTTCTGACAGCAGCCGGGCTGCGGGCGCCGCCGGCTCCTCCGGACCGGAAAATGAAGCGTCTCTGTCGGAGGCTGGCGGTGGCCGTGGCGGTGCTGGTGTGGCTGGGAGCGCTGGTTTACCTGCTGGTGCTGAGCCGCAGGAAGTTCCCGGAGCTCGGGACCGGCGGCGGAGGGGCGGCGGCGGGCGGAGAGGCGGCGGGCAGCCAGGTGGAGTACACGCACCCCCGACACTTTATGCGTAAAACACGTAACCGTGTGGGAGACAAGTTCCTCACCTGGCTGCAGGTGTGAAGGACAGTCTCAGGTGACTTCAGGACGAGCTGCTAGTTTTACTGAAACTTTCTTCCCTAATCCACCAGAATTTAACTTTTTAACAAACAACTGAGGCACATTTCTGTAAAAACAGGTCTGTGGAAATAGATTTTAAAGCAGATCAGTGACACACAGGAAGTTTTTCTTCTAAAACAAATAAATAAAAATCTGCCTCTAATGAAAGCAGATTCAGTTCAGCAGGTTAGTTAAAGACTGTTTGATTTCAGGACATTTAAGCTTTAATTAACTAACAAACTGATACATTTTTATGTAGTTCTGTCTCGTAAACTGTAGTTTTTTGTTTCTTAAAAAAGTATTTAAATACCACAATGCAGCATGAACTTGTATATTTATACAGTATATAAAAATTAAACTTTAAAAACTGTCTTATTTTCATTTTAAGGGACAATTAAGTTGCTTTTTATAAGTTTTATTTCAGAGGAGAGACAATAAAAGTGAGTTTTTCAGTTGGAAAGGTTGCAGATTCCTGACCTCCATGTTTGTTTTAAATCAAGATATCCTGACTCATTTATAATGTTTCTCTAAAATCTCCACCCAGGTCCTCAGGGCCTCCATCCTGCAGGTTTTACCTGTTTCTCTGCTCCAACACACCTGATTCAGAGGTTAAATCACCTCTTCATGTTCTGCAGAAGCCTGTTAATCACCTGTTGATTCAGATCAGGTGTGTTGGAGCAGAGAGACAAGGAAAACCTGCAGGATGGAGGCCCTGAGGACCAGGACTGGAGACCTCTGATGTTGAGGAAACATTACAAAGAAAGCAGATTTAATTTAATAAAAACAGACACGGCGTCTCATACATTTTGTTGGACTTTTGAACTTGCAGGTAAAAAGTGTTATAAGGACTGAAACATTTGCACACTAACTGGTTCAGTTTCTTGGTGTTTTAAGGTTAATTCTTTTATCTGCTGCAGACATTCAGTCCAGTAAGGAGTCCAACATGTTTGGTCGTTAAAGTAATTAGTGTCAGAAGATTGAAGGATTAAATAAAACAACGCAGCTTTAAAAGTGACACGTTTCTTCACCATGTTTTTCCAGAAAGCTCCAGTTTTACTGACTTCAGTTTATATAAGTTTTCTCTTGTATTAGATTAAATTGTCCTTTTTAAAGTCTCATTCCAACACTTCAGGGCTCAGTATTATTGTTGAAGCACATTATCAGACTCCGGTGAGTCTTCTGAGGATAATTGGTGATAATTGGTGACTTCCTGAGCTCCGCAGGGTCACTGTTAGGTGAAACTTTCACTGTGGTTGCTTTTAGAAATATATTGATCGTTGTTAGGCTGAGCTGCGACTCACACAGACACACAGAGTGAACCGCTCTGTGAAGATTGTGCAATATTTTTAAACACATTCCTCGGAAATCTTTACTTTTAGACATTATTCAAGATAAACTTTATGACTTTATGACCAACATGTAGAAACTAGATATCAGTATAAAGTTGTTAAACTTGCTGCAGCTCAACCAAAAGTTAGCATCATGTTCTGTTGTTGCTGAATATTGAGGACATAAATTTTCAGATTAATAACAGTTTGGCATCATTTGCTCCGTAGACTGTTCTAAAACCTGTACGTACTGCACTAATGCACCCCCATACCATCAGAGAGGCAGGCTGACCTCAGAACAGTTCTCCTCTTTGGTCCAGAGGAGGCACATCTGTTCACATCTGGCTTCTTCTTTGCCTGATAGAGCTTTAAGCAGCATTTGTGGACGGCACGGTGAGCTGTGCACAGACGGTCTGAGTCTCTGCAGTGACGTCTTTGTTTTAAAAAAAAAATGTCACAGATTCTTAGTTTCATTGTTTGATGTTTACTGTGTTCTGTTGTGAATACAGTATTTGTTTATGGGATTTATAAATCCTTGTATTATTTGTTGTTTTACAGTTTACACAACTGTTTGAAATTGGGGTTGTTCTTTTAAAGGTCAGTCTGAGAAGACGAGTCTTTCTTGAATAAATGCTCAGATTGAAGAAAGGACAATGAGACTGTCCCCCTCTGGTTTCTGCCTTGATTTAGGGGCACAGAGCGGTGCTTTATCAGTCAACCTCAGGGTCCTGGAGGTGACGTATGGCTGTAAAAGTTCAGAAATGTGAAACGGTTCATCATGCAGAGCCTTAAAGGTCCAGACCAGGACCGTGTTCTGTTGTTCTGTATCAAACAGGAAGTCAGGACTGAGGTCAGTAAAGGTGGAACATGAGGCTGACTGAAGAACCAAGTAAACAGTTTAGCAGCTTGCTAAGATCTCATTTTATTGATGTTTTGCTGTGTGTTTTGCTCTTTTAGCAGCTGAGATTCAGCATCTTTGTTCAGCTGAAAAGTGTTGATGTAGAGACAAAAATGCATGAATGCTGCAGAAAAACAACTTTTCTCTTTTCTCTGCTTCTTTCCCCAAATTCTTATAAAATCTACATTTCATCGATTCATTTATGTTCAGCATTCAGCAGCATGTATTGACCTCTGACCTCTGACCTCCCTCAGCTTTTCTGTAACACGATCTAAGATCTGTCTTTTTGGTAGTTTTCCTGTATGAATGTCTGAACTATAAATGGAAGCTTTTCTGTGTCTGTTAGCAAAATTTCTCATGAATCGGTGGATGGATTTTATTGAAACTCAGGAAGTAACATTGAATAGCTGCCACAGCTAATCACCTTTAACAGACAGATATATGGCTACAACTGTTAGTTTGACAGACATTAATCTAAAAGTTGGTTTGGTCGTAGCTGAGAGTCTTTTGGTGCCAACAGATCATCGTTTAAAACTTTGGTGGAACTTATTTGGCAACACTTCATGGTAACAGACGCTCCTCTGTGTTTATAAAAACACTTAATTCTGGCTTTAAACTGATTTAAATTATTATCTGACACCGTTTTGGAGAAGAAACCTCAGAAATATAAATAAAACAGGTTTGGAGAACGATTAGAGAAAACACTGGAAGGAAGTTTTTCTTAAAAACAAGAACCGATCTGTTTATAAAAATAATGCGTCAAACATTTAAATAATTTAAGAAGCACTTTTGTCTAATTTAATGCTTGCCTGTGTTTGTGAGTAGGAGGTGTTTTCAGATGGTTTGGATTTCAGCACAGAAGCTTAATTTACTGTTTCTCTCTCTGGAAGTTGACCTGAATACAATCCTCAGCTGAACGTCTTCAGTCTGAAACTTTAAATGTAAATAAACCACTTCAGCTGACGGGAGAGAAACAGACTGAACCTCTTCAGACCAAATAAAACCCAGACTTGTGTGGACGTGTCCTCTGAGCTGATGAGAGAATCTGTCTTCATCCTGCAGGACAGTTTCCGTGTGTGAACGGATCATTTCAAGTCCCGACACATACGCTTTAACTCGTCTCAGCTAATACTCGGGCCAGATACAGACTTAATCCCACAGATTTTCCCACCCAGTGTAAAGCTGTCGGATTTGTCAGCAGGTAAAGGTGGCGTTGTGTGATCATTACCGCGCTGTTAGAGAAATAAGATGAAGACGCCGAGCTGTTTTCTGATTATTTAAACACAAGTTAAAACTGAAACGATCGTTTGGACCCGAGTCAAACGTTTCTGTGGAGCTATGAAAAGTGTTTGCTGAATCACATTTAATAAGTACACAGCGTCACACCTGATTTAAAAAGAAATGTTTGAAACATGAGTGTAAAATGTTGTGTAGCGTGTGATGATACAGCCCGCCAGCTGATCCACAAACTGTAAAATTGACATTGTCCTCAGGAGGAGGAGGTTTTTGTCAGGATGGTTTGCTCTTCAGTTCCTGCTGTTTATGTTTATGCTCCTCTCTGGTTTTAACACAACGCAGCTGATAAATGTGTGAGTCTTTACTACGAACTGATTGTGTCACAGATTTCTGCTTCTTGTCCGACTGAAGCCTGACTTCACATCAGGCTGGAGAGCTTCAAAGTCATGAATATAAAGACAGGATATCCTTTAGTAATAATTGGGCCCAGTTTGAAAAGAGCTGCAGTAATCTCAGTTCTTCATGGCTAAAGTAAATGTTACAGTTTTGTGTAATAGTAGTAATTGTAATAGCAGCTGTGATGTCATAATTGACTCATTGCTGCAGAGTTTTTGCAGACAGGAGCTCAACAACAGCAATGCTCTGTGGTCAAAGGTCTCTTTAGTTGCATTAAATTCAGCCTGGTTTAAGTCTGAGTCATGTCTGCTGGTAAAAATAACTCTGCAGCTAATGTACAAAGGCATCCATCAAAAAACAGAAGGAGGAACTGATCCTGGGTGTCTGAGTTGCACGACTCAGCAGTTCGAGGAAAACTTGGAATAACTTTTTTTATCTAAGGCAGCACTAGTCTCTCTTTCTGTCACTTCTAAAAATACTCGCCTAAATATGGAACCATTTCTAGGACTGTAAACACTGAAGACGACCCAAAACTGTGTAGTAACTACGCCGGGCCTGTGTGTGGCGCTGTAACACTGAGTAAACCAGGAACAGGAAACAAGCTGTGGAGCGTAATCATAAGGTTTACACGCTGGGTACAAACTAAATAACAAACCCAAATTATCTGCCCCGTCATCATGTAGGTTAACTGTGTGGAGAGTCAAGTATGTGACGTACGTTACTATGACATCATCGTTTTCAAAAAGTTGTGTTTTGCCGTTTCCATGTGGACCGGGCCTGAGCTGCCATTTTACGTTGTTTATGTTTAAATGAGCAGCAGAGAGAAATCTGAGGACAACGAGATGTTTTCTGCAGCTGGTAGTCGTTTTATTCACACCTGTAGCGACACGTCGATCGCCTGCAGGTTGATCTTATTTAACTATGTGGCTCCTGAGTTTAATGGTTGTGGGTTTAAAGCAAAAGGGGTGAATACATATGCACACGTCAGTTTTCAGTTTTATATTTATAAGTTATTTTTAACTCATTTACCTGCAGAATTATTACTTATAACCAAAGTAACAACTCAATAAAAGCCTAGTTTGTAAGGCAGCAAAACAGAAAGGATACTAAGGGGGTGAAAACTTTTGGGTTGTGCTGTTTGGTTGTAGAAAGAAGTTGGTGTGTGTCTGTGACGAATGAACGCTGTCTGTTTTACTTTACAGAGTTCAAATAAAACCACTGAGAAGCTTCTGTACACAACCTCAACTGTCAGGAGGGACAGGAAAAGAAAGAAACAACATATATCTTAGTTTTTTCCCACAGAAAATATGATGCAAAAAGTAAAATTTGTGCAGTTAGGGATTCAGGAATCAAAGACACTTTCTGTATTCACAGGAGCTGCTGCAGCTGTCCAATCCTCCACCCTGATTGTTTCTGGGTTGGAAAGACTTCCAGTCCTGAAGCTGCACTTTTTAACAAACTGTGAGCAGAAAAATCCAAACTGAGACATTATTGAGGAAGTTAAAATCACCTTAAACCTTCCTGGAAATGTTTCTACAAAAAGCCACAAAGCTTCTGCAGAATATTCACATTGGGGATTTTCTTTTGCTAATAGAAATCATAATTATAAAGTAATTAATTTACATTTTTTGATTGTAATCAGATGCTGTTTACATGGACTCTTACCCACATTATTGGTCTAATTGCACCGTAATCACATTATTATTGTGTGTAAATGCATCTCGTGTTATTGTTGAGCTGAACATGTGGACATTTGCAGAGGAGTGTGAATGTGTGGCAGGTCCAAAACAATCAGCAGCTTTATTCTCTGAAGGAGTCATTCAGCACATGCATGCCCTCATTTAGTAGCTTTGGGTATTTGTCATGTTTGTGTGTGTTGAGTAATAAAAATGCATCACATCCAAGGAATGCATGCTCTGTTTTTACCCAGCATGACGTCTTTCTGTGTAAGTCAGGAGGCTCCTGCAGTGTTTGCAGCCAGGAGAACATCCTCATCTGCATGTTCACACAAGGGGAAAAAAGGCCTTTCTGCACGAAGCCAGGACGGCGTGCACAGATGTTGAAGAGCCTTTTTAAGCAGCTTGCTTGGAGCGTGCACGTGTCCTGCAGCAGGTTAGCAGGGGGTCTTTATCAAGCTTCCACTTTTAGAAGAAACATGAATCTGTGGAGCCGTTCAGGTTACTTCGGAGAATCACCTGATCTGTGTTTACTAATCATGGTGTACAACAAGTTTACTTAGTTGTTTTTTCATGAAGTGTGATTCCTGTTAATTGGCAAAATATTTGCTTAATGCTCAGCAAATAGGCTGCACAAATCATCAGAGGTCTAAATGAAGAACAGTAATTGGAAGAGGAAACTGGGCCAGGTACACTGAATGGTTTTAGTAAAGTCCTCGGATCTCCTCCACCTGTCTGTCATGGCCCTGGTGGAGTGCTGTATCTCCACCCATCCATCTGTTTCTGTCACTGATCTACAGTCTGGTTGCAGAGGCAGCAGGTCCAGGAGGGAAACCGGACCTCCCCTCTCCTCAGGCCAGAGATCAGACACAACCAACCTCTGCCCCGGTGCCTCCACCCTGTAGGACGTACCTGGAAACCTCCAAGAGGCATTTTAATCAGATGCTTGAACAACCTGAACTGATTCATTTCAAAGTGAAGGAGCCAACAGCTCTAATCTAAACTTCCCCGGATGATGGAGCTCCTCGCCTTAACTCTGAGGCTGAGCCCGGCCGCCTAGAGATTTCAGGATCTGGTTCTTTAATCGTGATCCATACCTCGTGACCATATGTGAGAGTTTAGAATGCAGATGGACCAGAAAATCAAAAGCTTTGCTTCTCAGTTCAACTTTCTCCACCATGACAGACCGGAGCAACGCCCTCATTACTGCAGATGATCCATGAGTCCATCTCCCACTCCACTTGTGATACTTGACCCCTCTGCTTTGGACAGAGACTCCTTCCGACCCGGAGGAGGGAGCACTCCACCTTTTCTGTGGAGGGAAATATAGCATCAAAGTTTCTGGGAGCAGTCTTGGGTTACCGGCCTCCTGTCCTCCCATCTGTCCCTTCCATCTCATGGACAGCGAGTTTCTCTGTTTGACCTTATTGACACGGGTTGACCTGCTGCCTGAATCTGACTCACATCTTGTCCAGCGACCTACTTAAGTGTCCTCTATGTGTCCCAGATTGTCTCCATCCTAAAGTGTGGGTCTGGGTGTCCTGCTGAAGCAACAAACGGCTGCTCCGACGATCTGCAGCCAACTCTGTGTCCTTAATTCAAAGGAAAAAACTTCATCAATGAAGCTTAAGATGACGGAACAAAACCTAAATTAAACATCTTGGACACATAAATATACATCTGTTGGACTAATGTAGGCCAAAACTTTTGATTGTTTGTGGTTCCAGAACCAGACTGAGCATTAAATGCTTCAAAAAGCAAATGTATAACAAATCTTTTGCATATTTTAGTCAGCAGATATTTTGTCACAAGTGCCAGTTTATAGAATCTTCCTAAATGGTATCAGGAGACAAATTTTAACCAAACATAATAACTAAAGTTTAACAGAACACAGGTGAATTTTGTAAATGTTTAATATTCGTAAAATGAACCCTTTGTTACTTTTGATCAGGCTGCAGAACCAACATCCTTTCCATAAAGAAGAGGTCTGAGATTGTTTTCTGCTGAATTGTTCTTTTCTTTACTTTTAAAATTTCAGCAGTCGTCTTTGTTGAATTTTAAACTGTTGAATTTCATCAAAATTCTCTCTGCAGACAGAATGTTTTCCATCTCTCACTTGTTTCTGGGTTTCTCTCTTTTGTCTCTGGAGAAAAACAAGATTGATGCTCCAATCGCCGCGTTCGCCTTGTGTATCACAACGCCCAGTCGCTCTACAAAAGGACAAGATGGAAACACAATACCCTACACTACGCTAAATGACACAATTACACACAGGCACAAACTGGATGCATACACGCAGCTGAAATTATTCATTTCCTCGTATGAAATGCGGTTATTGTTCCTTTCTCCTTCCCTCTCCCTATCAGGAGGTATTCACATGGACAAGAGGAGAGGGAAATGAGTTTTCAGAGCAGCTATAAGCAGCTCCCAGGGAGGGAATAATAGTAATAATGTTTTCTATGAGGCTCACAGTGCAGCAGAACCCACAGGTTGGCTAACTAGTCTGGCCTCTGGCACCGGGATCTCATTTGTGTAAAAGTCTTATCGCAGAGGGAAACAAACCCCACTGTTGTTCAACAGCTACGGAGGCTGATAAATCACAGAAGTCACCTGACAGTTTGGCTTTTTACACAACCTGAAGGAGAAAAAACACCTGCAGCAAATGTAGTCTCATTTTTTAAAAACAAAATCCTGACTTTTTATCTTTTCCACCTGAAACTAGTTTGTGTTACCTGCCCACCTGGCTGACATCACACCAACCTTATTGGCTCCTCCCACAGGTGGTGGAGCAGTTTTTTCAGGCTTTGCCCAGCGAAGCCCCATGAGCCAAGGCTCAACAATCAGGCGCTCGCCGAAGAGCTTCCCCCCGGTTCTGGCTCCCGACTCCCGACTCCCGGCTCCTGATTCCCGGCTCCTGACTCCTGATTCCCGGCTCCTGACTCCCAGCTCCTGACTCCTGATTCCCAGCTCCCGACTCCCGGCTCCTGATTCCCGGCTCCTGACTCCTGATTCCCGGCTCCCGACTCCTGACTCCTGATTCCCGGCTCCTGACTCCTGATTCCCGACTCCTGACTCCTGATTCCCGGCTCCTGACTCCCGATTTCCGGCTCCTGACTCCTCATTCCCGGCTCCCGACTCCTGACTCCTGACTCCTGATTCCCGGCTCCTGGCTCCCAGCTCGCGGCTCCCGGCTCCCGACTCCCAACTCCCGGCTTTCCCTGTCCTGGACAAGGTCTCTTGTTTAGTGTGATCTTCCTTCATCAAAGTCTTCAAACCAGAAAAGGACGGAATGCTCTCTCTGCCTGGAGCGGAGGAGTTCAGGTTTCTGGGAGTCTTGTTCATGAGGGATGATGGGATGGAGCGGGAGACGGAGCAACGGATCAAGACCTCATTCACCCTAATGAGGGTATTCCTCCACTCTGTTGTGATGAAGAATAAGCTCGGCCAAAAAGCAAAGCTCCTGATTTACTGATCTGTCGACACCTCCCACTGGAGGTTTTCCAGCAGGCCCCATGGCGGAGCCCAGATCGCTGAAGGGATTATGTACCCTCTTTGTTCTGGGAACACCTTCGGATGCCTCAGAGCGTCTCTGAGAGAGGGAGGTCTGGGTTTCCCTTCTGCAGCTGCAGAAAATAACTGGATATTTACGCTTGTATGTCACTGATCTGCCACTGTTGGCAACTAGTTTAAGACAAAATGTAAGGAAATAACAGATTTTCTCTTGGAGTTGCATTGAATTGGTCCTCATATGTTTGCATTTGTTGGTAACTGCAAGAAATTTGCAACAATCATCAGAGATTCTTGTGAATGACGTGCAGATTTATTTGTTGCAGTTTAGTTACAAAGTGTCTGAATTTTGTCTTAATTTAATCCATTTTTTTGTCTTCATGCAGTCCAAACCCTCCCAAATTTGTCTCCCATTTCTTGCACTTTTTGACTCATAAACTAAACTGAGACGGGTCTAAATGTCCTCAATGAGTGAGTTTGTCGTGGCAGAGGGCAATAAATGGATTAAATGTGAGTATACATGTTTGTATCACTATTTACTGGTCTTCAAATAATTCTGCATGATGCATGAAAGCAGGACAATCTGGAGATGAAAGACTATCAAACATCAGATTAATTTAAAAGTTGCTCTGGTTTCAGAGCTGCAGTGGTTTCTTGTTTTGGCCCTGTGGGTTTCAGCTAAATGAACAGTCACTCAGATTACAGAGAGACAGCCAATTTGCAATCACTGTATCATTCCTGCATGAGCGAGTGTGTTTCTCATAAAAAACACAAGAAAGGGTGTTTTGCATTTTTAGCTTCCTCATTCCTCCTTCCTTTATAAATGATTCAGTTGATTCAGAAAAAAAAAAGAAAAACAGCAAGAATCAGCACAAATGGGATTTTTCAAAAGTTGAGGATGCGGCACAATCAAACATCTTTGACTGCAGAATTATCCGAGTCTACAGTGGCTGCGTTTGTGTCTCACACAGGCAGGAAAGGCTGACAGGAGGTGTTAATTAGAGCTTTAGTTATCCTGTTAGATGCTGGAGTTTTATTCTGATATATTTCAGTGTTGGACTTTAAGCATCTTCAGGCTCTTTGTTGCAACCTGTTGTAATTTACTTAAATCTACAAAAATCAGGGAAAGTAAACAGTTCTGTAGGTGGAAATTTTACTCCAACAAGATGATTCCTTCAGAGCTATTAGCTGAAACTTTGTCATAATGTGAGTTTCAGCTAAAGGGTGATGCATCAGAGGATCCATCGTTTCCTTCTTCTCATCCAGAGGCAACAGCTGCAAACATGCACAGACATGGGGAAAAACATTATTGCCCTTCAAAATAATCCATTTTTTTTCAAAAGAGAAAAACACCTACATCTTGTCAGCATTTGATTGGTTAAAATCTCTCGGCAGGATGCTCATCCCTCTTCTCTTTGACTGCAAGTGAGAAATTATTATCAATTATCATAAAAAAACAGCTCAGAGTTAATAAATGAAGTAAATATGCAGATAAACTAAATGATAAATGAACCTTTTTTAAAAGTTTACCTCATCCAGCAGGTCTCCGCTCTGATGTAAAACAACTCAAACCTTCTGCTGCTCTACGAATTATTTAAACTTTAAGCATCAATCTTAAAATAAAATAAAATAAAATCTTGCAGACATAACTGGTCAGGTTGTAAATTCCAGCATGACATTTAAAATATGTCAACCTTTGTGAGAAATTTGGTGATTTTATGTGAGGAGTCCGATAACTGGTCAGTTTTCTGTGATTTCCTGCTTTAAGCTTGATTTCCATCAGTAACCAGGCTGTTTTGTAAATGTCACAATGGTCTGAGAGGAGAGGATGGTTGGTGTGTGTGTGTGTGAATGGTGCAGTAATTGTCTGCTGACATTTCTGTGTGCTGGTGCGAAAATTGTAATTCTCACCTGGATGTACATAGGATTGAGCTATCAATCTAGTTTATAGAGAGCAGAGAGGAGGATGAGGATAAAGAGAGCGTGGAGGAAGGATAACAGAGGGATTCAGAGGAAGAATGAGAAGTTAACTTGTTAGGAAAGTCAAAGAGAGAAGAAAATTAGACACAATTTCTTTATAATTAAAAAGAATGAGGCAACAAAGACTGGATGCTGTAGCGCAAAGATGAAAAACTGAAGGTTTTCCTGTAAAAAAGAGAGAAAAGTGAGAAATGTAGAAATTTCCCAAGGCTGGGAGGAGATGAAGACTGGTGGAACAACAGCGAGCCGACGGGGAGCAAATGAAGTGGTTGAAAGCAGACAGAGTACAAGCTGTTTTCTCTGCCGCCTGTCGTTTGGGCTCCATGTGTCGGTCACAGCCAGCTTCTCCTGCTTTAACAGCAGCCCGCAGCTCATCAGCTCATTCTGACAGGTGAGTGGTTAAAATCACTCAGCAGTCAGGTGACCATCAGCTCCTGATCAGCGCTGGTCCCACCTGTGGTTCAGTCCAGGGTTTTAACCGGGTCTGTTTGACGAATCAGCAGCCGGATGGTTTGAGGTTTAAGGCTTGAAATCAGAAATCAGAAATCAGTGAGGAATCTTTAATCGCCTGCAGGTTAACCTCTTATTGTCTTTGCTGCTGAGTTACACTAAAAAACAACATATATGAGAAACAAACAAACAGAAAACTGAGCTCCATCACGTCTTATTTACAAGGTTTGACCTTAATGATTATAACTCCATCATTTCTCAGCCTGAGATGATTTCAGCTTCAAACTCTGGCATGAAGGCAGCGGGCGACATGCATTCCTCCAAGGAAAGCTTGGTATTTAATTCATTTAAGTGCTTTTGTTTAACATTACATCAACTTTAGGGGAACTTCTTCCGCAGAAAGATGCTTTTGTTGGTTGGTTGGCGTCTTGTTTTCTCACTAAGCAGAAGAGAAATGTTTCATTAATCTCAGGACTTCTGAATAAAAACACTGATGGATTCAGATATTTGCAGAGACGGTAGGCTGGAGACATCGACTGGACTTTATGTAGCCTAAAGCAAAATACAACATCCTCAGTTTTAATAACAGACGGACATTTCCTTCAGGTTGGATTTTAGAGTAAAAATGATTTCTTTCTGCATTATTCCATCACTGAAACAACAACTGGTTCAGGTCAGTTCAGGTCAGATTTATCACACAATTATTGGGCTCTACAGGTTTTAAAGACTCGGGGAGTTATCCTTCTTTTTGACACGCTCGCCTGCCTTTTCTTTAACGCTGCTGCTGCGATCACTCCGTGTTTTCTACAAGGATGTTGATTCAGCTCTGATTGCTTCTGCTTCTGGCTTTAAGGCGAGACAACAATGTAAACACGTTGCATCTGAGGCGAATGCATCAAACGCTGCGTCCTGTTATCACCTGCTAAACGAATGGAAAAAAACTGAAATGAGAAAAATGCAACATTGTGCTCGCAGCTACAAATTCTTTGTTACAAAGAATGTGCTCACACATGATTGTGTGCATAATCCTGCAGCCCTGGGCAGCTGTTTTGGAACAGGCCATTAAAGTAAATCTGAGTCTGTTGAAAAAAACCCATCATGTTTCTGTAACTTCCTGTCCAGCTCTAAAAGCTCCACCTCTGATGACCATTTTGGTCCAAATCTGCCTTTCTTTGTTTCTTGAGTGTACTTACTCCAGTAGATTAAATCATAAACGTGGGGGCGCCTGCCATGGCAGGTACAGTGTAGGTGGAGGTGGGCAATGATGAACTAATCTGCAAGAAGACAGTGTTTCAGGTCGTGTGCACAAAAACAAGCTGTGATTTCCAACAACTGGCTGCACAAAACATGGCCGCACTCATTGAGATGCTAACTTCATGCTCTTCATGATCTAATCTGGCTGGATCACAGTCATTATGCTGCTGCACTCCCAGATCAACCTGGAGAGACTCACGATAAAGAGAAGCTGCAATTAAAAGGTTTTATTTGACATAAATGACATAAGATATTTGGTGCTCGGACCTGAGCGGAAGACCCGAGTGTCGACAATAGCAATGCGCTTCAAGGAGAAGCTCAGGTTGAGCATTAGAGGCGTCTTCCCCGGGCCGGACACTGGTGGTGGAGGTCGAAGAGGGGAAGGAAGCTTGAGGGAGCTGGGAAACTGGAGGTGGAGAAGGGGTGGAGGTGGGTTGAAGTTCGGCCATGATGGAAGTCCTTTTGAACGAAGGCTTGCTCGCTGATTGGATACGCTGAAGGCACGGTCTGATGCTGATAGGCTGGAGTGGAGGTGCTCGACGCAGCGATTAGATGCAGGGTGGGGCTGAAGCAGGTCTTCCAGTCTGAATTTACACCTAGGCTTCATTTCTTGTCAGATAGTTTTTATTTCCTGTTTTCCAAGTCCTCGAGACGATCTCCCCCCTTCACCATACTCGTTGCACCCGCCCTGACA
This sequence comes from Kryptolebias marmoratus, assembly GCF_001649575.2. Lineage (NCBI taxonomy): Eukaryota > Metazoa > Chordata > Actinopteri > Cyprinodontiformes > Rivulidae > Kryptolebias > Kryptolebias marmoratus. The sequence goes on along the minus strand of NC_051448.1, from coordinate 2,169,898 downwards.
TATTTGTATCAGGATGCAGCTTCGTGCTAAAACATCACGTCAGAAAACCATTTCTTACCACTGCACCAGGTTGTTTCCATGACCCTTTCACATCCAGCTGCATTTAACCAGGAAAGTCCCATTGAGATTAAAAACTTCTCTTTTAAGGAAGTCCTAATGAAGCCAAAGTGCTTCGGTTTCCAGATCACCAGCGCCGGTTGGTGCACATCAGCCTCACGCCATGGTTACATTTCCCCAAACTTCCCCCAGGATCCCGACACTCTGCCACCAAGATAACCTGCTGTGACTTTGCTGTGGGATGTTTGTGGATTCTGCCACGCTGCGTTCTTAATACCTGCCTGAAGACCTCGCCATGACCTTGTGAGGACCAGACTTATTATTATATCCTTTATTACTGTTATTATTTTTTACAGCTTAGCATGGTCATCCAGTTTGAAGGGGGTCTGTTTTATTTCACATTGGTTTAACTTTGGTCCAAACCAACAGAAAGACCTCAAAGTTTGGACTAAACTTCAGACAAGAAATAACTTCATGTCATGAATTTAATTTTGTGTTGATCAGAAGTCAGAGGTTCAGTTCCAAACCTTCAGTCTCTGTTTTGTGTTTTTTAATTCTAATCCCATTGATATATTTAGTTTCACAGCTATCAGCCATCATGTTGAGGAAAAAGGAATTATTTGTCCTTGTATTCAGTGTTGGTAAAGGTGTTATCATCAGTGGTGCACAGTCAAGCTGTCAGTGTTGTCATAGTTGTTGTTGTTGTTGCTGAGCTAATAGCAGATATATCCTCTCCTCCAGCTGTTAATCTCTTTGCCAAGAGTGTGAAGAAAGCAATATTACCAGGAGGATTTAAAGGAGAACTCCTATCTCCCTCCTCCTCCTCATCTCCCCCTTGAAAACATTTTTTTTTATTTGTCCTCCGCAGTAACACACAGATATTCTGTATTCCCAGATTGGCGTTTCTCCTTAGGGCCAAAAAAAAAGTGATGGAGCTCTGAACTCTGAACACCTCCGACAACAAACAGGAAGTCCTTTCAGAATAAAACTGAAGCTCAAACTGTTAGTTTTTATTACTTCTTACCATTTAATACCATTTAACATCCAATCAGCTTTCACACTGTTGATTTCCTGATTACTGCTTTAGTTTCATTGAAATAAAGAGTTTGAATTTTAGCTAATTTTAGCTTTTAGGTTTTTGTGCTTCTTTTAGCTTTTAGCTACTATTTTGCTATTTTTTGCTTATAGATGGATGGATAGATAGATAGATAGATAGATAGATAGATAGATAGATAGATAGGACTTTATTAATCCCTTAAGAAGGTTCCTTTAGGGAAATTTTAGCTACCATGTGTTAATCTTAGCTTTTAGCTACTGTTATGCTAGATTGAGGTTTTAGCTACTCTGTTGCTGGTTTTAGCATTTAACTATTTTTTCACTTGCTTTAGCTTTTAGCTATGGTCTTTAATTTTAGCAATGGGGTTTCCTTGTTTTAGCATTTAGCTACAGTTTTGCTCATTTTAGCTTTTAGTTGCCATTATGCTAAATTTAGCTTTTAGCTACATTTGTGCTAATTTTAGCTTTTAGCTACTATTTAAGAAGGTGACAAAGAAAATGGGAAAAAAACCATGTTGGATTTTGTGTCTAAAGTTTATTTTTATTCTTGTCTTTTGCACAGAGTGAAATATTACTCTGCTTGCAGGAAGCTCTGCTGTTTGCCAAGGCCTTCTCTCTTTGTGTCTGTGACACACACACACACACACACACACACACACACACACACACACACACACACACCGTCCTGGACATTCATGCACACAGTGAAGGGAGGTTTCCTAGAGGAAGGTGAGGAATTTCAAACAGTTCTGATTGGATAAACACTTTGTGAGACTGCTGTCTCCTGGGATGTTTGTGTGGAATCAGAACCATGGAGAGCAGAAATATTTCACCCAACACCTGAAAGCTTTTATCTGCTGGAACAAGAAGGAAACCTTCTGCTTTTCCAGGACTGAGCAACATTTTTATTAAATTGGATTTCATGAACAGATTACATTTCTTCTCCTAAAAATAAAACGTAAAAGAGAATTTGGAAACAGATTTGTTTTATTTTAAAGCCTAATTGTTTTTATCTGACGTGGAGCAGGAATTGAGCTGCAGGACAGTTTTTGATCGGCTCCTGCTCGTTACATCCAAACATTGACTTTAGAAGATTGTTGTTAGTTTAACAGAATAGAACCCCAGGTCAGAGGCAGAACTCTGAACCTTTTCACCAACATACAGGAAGAAGAAAAGAAAAGCTTCAGATGAGTTATAATTAAATATTAATCATACCCACTTCTGAAAAAATCAAACCTAATTTGAGCAAAATCCTCAACACATAATCCTGCAATAATAGATCTTTAGATGCGGCATCTGTTTGTGCATTTAGTTTTTTCTAGAATGGACCAAAACTTTTCCAGTAAAGGTTAATTGAAGCTTTAAACTCTGTCCTGAAAGGTGGCGGGTGATATGCATTTATTCAGTAGTTCATATTTAAAGCTTTAGGCGGCATGTCCTTTTGTTTAAGATGCTGATTTTATCGTCACATCGTCATTTAACACAAATCTCTGCACACAGAAAATGAAAATAACTGTTTTGCTGTGATTTTGAATTCTGTCTGCTCACACCTAAACTGATAACTCAGAAGACAAATTGTCGAATATTTTAAAAATGTTTTTTTCATCTCCGTCAGGATAACAAACCCGACGATCAACGGCGCACATGTGCACGGCGCTGATTATTAAGAGCTGCTGCTAGCCGAAAGGAGCTGAAGAAGAAATGCGCCTGCAGCAGCAGCAGCAGCAGCAGGCAGGAAGTGCTGCTGATTGTTGATCCAAAAATACACACGGCATAAAAAAACAACATTCAGACGGGGATCAAAAGTTAAATCTAACAAGAGTTTCAAGGTTGAAGTGAAATGAGCTGAACTGAAGCGTGACTTCAGCTGCTGTCAGAGGATTCAGACATTAAAACTTTAACCTTCCTCCAAGGAATGCATATCACCCGCCACCCGTCCTGCTGGAGCTTTAAACTAGAATCAACTTATTCTGAGAAGTTTTTAGTCAAACCTTGAAAATATCGTTCAGCTTGGTCTCGTATCTTGGATGATCTGTTGGAGCTTAGAGTTTGTTCTGGATGACCCTCAGCTACTACCACACCACATTTTAGATCCATGTCTGTGAAATTCACTGAGTTAGAGCCGTTTTTGTTCAGGCGAAGGTAGATCAGCTGCGGTGGCCATCTTGAGTTGTCGATGAAATCCAATGTTTACCTTTTCAGAGCTTCATTGAAATCCATCCAGTGTTTTATTTAGATGTTTTGCTAACAATCAAACAGAGTTGACTCTTGACAAATAATGGGACAATGCTCAGCTACTACCACATCAAATCTGAGCTCAGTATTTGTTAAACTGACTGACTTATAGACATCTTTGTGGTGATTAAGTTCAACTGGCTGTGGCAGCCATCTTGGATTGGGTTCTGTTTAAATGATGATCAGTAAATGTACACCCAGTGATTAATTCCTGAACGTTTCATTAAAATCTGTTCACTGATTCATGAGATATTTTGCTAACAGTGCAGATTAAACGAAGGCAGACAGCAGGGAATAAATAAACATCACAACTTTTAAATCTAAAACCAAAATTCTCCACTGCTGAAGTTTTTCTTTAGGTCCAACTTTAATTGTTTCCCTTTGGTTAACACCAATTATCTGCAGTGGAATACGGTAAACACAGAGCGTGCGACACCAGACACTGTTTAACTATTGTGCAGCTTCTGTGTTTTTGTTTTTTTTTCCTGCCGAGGCTTTTTATATTCGTGTGAAAGGTAAAACGAGCATCTGTACAAGGTAACGTTTAAATGACTTCCCATCTGGCTCCTCATACATATGCATGCAGACAGAAAATCAGCCCTGCTTGTTTTCCTGTAGTTCCGACTGAACGCAGACGGGAAGCCTGGCAAAGCTGCAGGAAAAAAAATGTTTTAAATTCAAGGCAAATTTTCGATGTAAACACCAACAAACATACTGGAAGTGTTTATCTCGCCTGCTCTCCACCCATCTTCTATCCCTGCTCTTTCCTGGACCATGAATATGCAACGTGAGGGGACACGCCGCCTCATCCCAGCTCTGCTGCCTACACAGGGAGGTCAGAGGTTAGCCGCACATCCACGTCCTCACTGGTTGTTAGTTAAACAGGAGGCGGGCTTGATTCGTGTAATTAAATGTTCAAAGATGTTAAATAAAACTGAGGCTTGAATTAAGAGAAATGTGTGAATGATCTGCAGGTGTTCACTGAATGAAGGTGAATTAATATGAATGCTGACAGCTGAATGGCTGCTGAAATAAAAAAAAAGCAGCTTAAACTGAGTTGTTAAAGCAGAACATTAGCTAAAAGCTAAAAGGACCAAAACACCAGCAAAAAGTAGCATATTGGTAGCTAAAGGCTGTTTAAAAGCTAACAGAAGACAAAAATCAGCCAGTATGCTGAAGCAGAGTTTAGAGATAATGTTTTGAAGGAATTAACGAAATTTTGATGCATTTCTATGGCAAAAATATTTCTAAATAAAAGGAAATATTTTTAAAAAGTTACAAAAGCTAAAAGTCCAAGCACCCCTCTCTGGATTGAGCTGAACGTTTTGATCCGTGTATGAACGGCTAAAAGAGCACAGAGTCTGCACAAGTCTTTAGATTAAAAAAAATGTATGGAAGAATAAAAACAGGACAATAAGAATGTAAAGTCACACGTTTAAGGCTGCCAGCAGATAAACATCGGAGCAGCAGAATAACTTCTGTTTGATATTCTTCCATTTCACACATTTTTTGTTGCATCTCCTCCTGCAGCTTTAATAAAAACCCTGACATCCATCCGAAGGTGTGGCTCCATCAGCAGTAGTGTGCTCTGAATCTGCAGCTGTACATCAAATTACAGAGACGGAATTTATGAAACATTATGAAAAATCTTGGATTTTAGTGAAGTGGGTGGGAAAACCAGCCCTCTTTGGAGCTCTGCAGCTCAGACATTCTTCTCAGTATCATTCAAGTTTTAACAGGACAGAAAGTTCGACTTTACTTGACTGAACTTAACATTTTAATATCTTTAGCAGTTAAGATTTTGAAGAATTTACCATAAAATGTTCAACTTAAACCCTTCAGAACTAAGACTTGTGGTGACAGCCTGGAAATGCTGGCAGTATGCAGGTTTGTGTGTGTGTGTGGAGGTCATGGACAGAAATATATGAGCTGCAACAGAAAACAATGTAGAAACCAAACAAGCCCCGCTGCTGCAGGGGGAGATCTATACACCCCCTTATATTGATGACTGAGCTGCTGTGTGTTTGTGTGCACGCTGCCCTGTTCTTCAGGGTAAAACAGCAGTGAAGGAGGAAGAAGCAGACGAGAAGTTGTTTGTCTCAAAGTGCATATATTCTGTGTGTGTGTAGTATTGATGTAGCCGTTCTCTCTGAGGACCTGAGCTCAATAAGCCCCAGCTTCAAACAAACAGCAGCCACTTCTCCTGGGGAGGAGAGGAGGTGAAAAATAAATGAAGATGAAGGAGAGATGAGAAAGAAGGAGAAGAGTCTGGCAACATAAAATGACAGAAGAAGCCGTGTTGGAGCAGAATCAGAAGTAGGAAAGATAAGGTGGGATAGAAAGAACTAAATGCTTTGGGTCCAGGTCTGTTTGTTCCTTTATTCAACTGGACTTTGGCAGCTTTGGTCATTTTGTATCTATAGTTTTGAGGTTCAAATGAAACCATTTTGTCCCCATCTTTGTAGTTGCCTTAATGTTGATGGTTTAATTTAATTTAGCACACTTTGAAAGTTTGACTCTATGCACCGTGTCTATAATAAGTGCGTAAAATGGCACGGATATGTGGCCTGCATGCAGGGTTTTATGTTTTATGTTTGAGGTGATATGTGCACCATTTTGTACCCGTTTGGTCCAGGAAAACACTTCTCTGTTTGGGTTTAAGGCTGAATGTTCAGGACTGAAACACCTCAGCAGACTTATCCCATTTATACCTAAACATTTATACTATTTCCACATGGGACATGTTATAAGTGTTTTTCTACTTTTAATTTGAGGGGATAATGCTTTTTGATCCTGTGAGCTGTAAAAAAAAAAATGTTTTCAGTAAATTCTAGTAAATGAAGATTGTAGAAGAACCTGTTAAAACTGGAGTTTTCTCTGTTTTAACTGAACAGTTATGAGCCTAAAATAAATATCGAGTTGGACTAAAGGTGCTAACTGAGTCATTTAACATCAGCTGAGCCTGAATAACCCAGAATAATTCACTGATGTTTTAATAAACAAGAGATCAGGATAATCTCCGTGTTTCTGGGAAGGAAGGAGCTGCGAGTCGCTGCCGGTCTGACTCGGGGAAGGTTGTGATTTAACACACAGCTGTAATTTTCCCCTCAATTAAACCAAACAGGTGAGACTGTAAACAAGCCATAAAACAAGACAAAAGCTACGAATCTTAAATAAAATGTCCTAAAGACCTGAAACCTGAGTGTCCAAGGTGAAACACAGAGAGAAACTCCAGCCTGGATCGTCTTGGAGGACTTTGTTGGATTTTCCGCAGCTTTCTGCTGCAAATCTTTCTCCTGTTGGCGTGTTGCTGCACAAACACACGTCAGACGCTTCAGAAAAGTTTGGATTATTTGTGAGGAAGGTTTGCAGGAACGTCAAAGGATAAATACTGAGTGTGTTAACAGAGATGGTTCCAGCTGTGGGAGCAGTAATGATGTTTCTGTTTGCAGAAAAAGGGGCAGGATTGATTGTGTTTGGTAGAAAAGGTGTGGTTCCTCAGGGATTATCTGCACAAACGGATGTTTTTGGCTGCAGCTTAACGAGAAAAGGCTTTTGTGTGGAAACACAACAACGAGTGCATTTTTCTAAAACCATTAAAAAAAATGTGTGTTTGGTTTTGGCATCATAATATTTTAAACAAACCGAGCAAAATATTTGTGTTGGATGTGTTTAACTCGGATGAATCCAAACAAGAAAGCTGATTTTAGTCTGAAGGAACTTGGCAGGAAAGAATGTTTTTATGTCAATGATCTCAGCTTCTCTTCAAAAAATACTCAATGTTTCTGTTTAAGAAAGAATTCTGACAATCCAGTAATAAAACCATCTGTGAAGGACACTTTAACATTTAAAGAGAATTAGATTAAAATATTAAAGAAAAATAAATAAAGCTGAACTGTCACCCAGAGTAAATAAAACAGGACTTCTAATCATTTATATTTACTCTGATATTTGATCATTACAGCTCATGTAAAACATCAAATTATAGTTTTTTAGTTGGTTTGTTTTCAGCATTCTCAGCTCTTTTATTATTATTTTTGTTGATAATTCTGTTTTCCTAACTTCCTAACCTTTTTCCTTCCCTTTAAACTTGTTTTTGTTGCCTTTTGTATCAGTTTGACTTGTTTTCTCTGTTGTTTGTGTTTGTTTCTCGTTCGTTCCTTCAGTTTATTTTCGGCTCGGGTCCTTCCTGCTCTCTGCCAGGTGCTTGTTTTACCTGTCAGCACCTGTTCACTGCGCTCACACTGCTGCTGCTGCTGCTGCTGCTGCTGTTGGTCTGGAAATGTTAAAGTTGTTCATTCGTTGGTCTAACATTCGGGTCCTTCACCTTTTTCCTCGTCTCATAACGTTCCCGCTCTTCTCTGCAGCTTTAACTCAGATCCTTCTAAATAAATATCTTACCTGTTGCAGATAGCTCAACAGGTACAGACAGCTGTTCATGTGCTACAGCTAGCTGCTACTTCAGCTTTTGTGCTTACAAATAATCAGAAAATTAAAAGAAAAATTAATGCAATGTAAAACTGACAGTAATGTAAAGTTTTTTCTGCATGGAGTCTCCAAAATATCTCAAAGTTTGCAGAAGTCCGCAGCTTCCTCTCGAGTCACAGAAGACTTGTTTCGTGAAATTAGATCATGTGCAACAATTTAATGCAACAGATTTTCTCTCAAAGCATCCAGAGTTGTTGCAGGTGTCTCAAAGCCTTCCTGGTTTTGTCCCAAGCATCTCCATCTTGTCTCAGGAGGACTAGAGTTGTATTTTAACACGTGCACAGGAGCTCTTCTCTGACAGAAAACACGTCCAGGTCTAAAAACCTCCCGCTGCTGATAAGAAGTAATGATTGAAAACTGATCCAAGTCCACTTCTTTATGGACTCCAGGAGATGAAATCCTAAACGTGGGTCCAAAACAAGCCAAAGAGGGCAATCAGCCACGATTTTTAACAATTCTTCTCTTTTCAGGGGTCTCCACAGCGAGTCCTCCTCCATCTAACTCTGTCCTCTGGGTCCTCTGTCCTCCATGTCCTCTCTAACTGCATCCATATCTGTCCTCTTTGTCTTTTTCCTGGTGAGACGCAGCTGAAAGTCTGCCTCCAGCAGTGTCAGCTCGGTCAGATTCAAACAAAGACCCATTTCCAGCAGGCAAGACATTAACTGTTCAGAACCTTTCCACAGAACCACACTTCAAAACATCTGAACCTTTGCTTTAATACTTGAAGTTAAATTCACAAACCACGGTCACCAGCAGAAACTGAACTTCTGTCTCAGTTTTAAAGATGAATAATCTTGTTATCTCAGAACAGCAAAGCCCAAAATGTTCTGTTTGAGCTGCCGAGTTTTCCGCCTCCTCCAACTTGATTAAAGCGGAACGCGACGCTGTGATCCATCGCTTCCATCGACCGCAGCTTTGGCTTTCCATCAGTGAGGCGTACTGAGAGGAGCGATGGCCGCCGCGATCTGAAGATGTGCCTGACGCAGCACTTCGCCCTCTCCTGGGATAATAAGACAGCCAGAATCTGCAGAGAACAAAACTTCCTCATCTTGTTTCAGCGTGGAAACTAATTCGCCATCTTCAGATAACTGCTTCAGAGAAAAAGGAAAACCCGTAAACGATGTGTACCGTGTCAGATTCCAGTGTTTTCTGCATCATCTGACCCGTTCTTTCTCTATAATCCATCTTCTGGATGCTTATCTTTGGGACTTTTTATCATCCGCTGCAGAAGACAAATTTCTGTTAGCAAAATATCAGATAACCAACTGGACAAATTTTACTGAAACTCTTAGAAAGTAATCATTGATTAAACATCTACAACCAGTTACCCTTTGAAGGCTACCCAATTCAAGATGGCCGTCACAGCTAATCAGCTTGTGGTAGTAGCTGAGAGTCATCCCCAGCACTGACTCTGAGGGCTAAAACATCTCATCCAACACCTATAAACACCTGTAGCTCCGCCCCTTTTCTGTAGAAATAATTTTAGTTTAAAATGGCATGAAAGGCAGCGGGCGATATGCTCTTATTGTCTTATTTATTTATAAGAAACTTGCCTAATCTGCAGCTTAAAGGTCTGTAGTTTAATATGTTTAAACCTCATTTCTGTAGAATATTTTTTTATTCCTGCACGACCTGTTCAGCATCTTCAGCGTGTTTATTTTTATCTTCCATGTGGTCATTTCATACAAAATAACCATTAAAAATGTCATATTTTTGTGTTTAAAACAGCTTAAAAACAATATTATTAGAATATAAAAGCTTGTTTAAAATAATATTCATGGATTCAGCTAAACTTTCAGTTTCAGTTGAGTTTGTTTTATTTTAGATGAAGGAAATATGACAGATAAACACCATCTCCGGGTTTAATTTGCCTCTGAGCAAATAGGAACAAACTAATGGAAATAAGATTTGTTTTGATGCTTTATTACAGTCATCACAAAGGTGATACATCACAAGATAATAGAGCGGTTGAAATGTTTGTGTTTCTTTCATGCAGCTGAACAGGAAATAATAAAGACAGACGCAGGATTTATCCCTCTGATCTGAGAGGTAATCCATCACGTTTATTAAAAATATATTGTTCCGTTTAATTTTCTTTGTTCGTCTGTGTTTAATGACTCTCTTCCTTTCAGACACGAACTCGCGCACGTCTTCAGATACATTTTTTCTCATTAGCGCTCGTCTTCCTTTAATTCTTCGTCTCTTTGCGGCTGTGAGTGAATCAGTGTGACAAGCTTGTGACACGGCAGCACACTGAAAATGTTCACACTAAGACGCTTGATGCTGACAGTCGAACAAGAGCAACGAGCTTGTAATTCTGTCGGGAATTCACACTTTGAAACGGGAAGAAATGTATCGCTGCTACAGACAGGAAGGATTAAGTCACGAACAGAAAACTTAACCCTCAGTTTCATCAAACTGTTGTAAGAAAACTCCTACATTCTCCACAGAACTGGATCTAAAATCTTAAACTTCAGTTTTTGCTTCTTCTCGGCCCACTAACAGAAAGTTAGCTCAGAGATGATGACGTTTTATTTTCTGGATTCTGTTGTGAGACTAAAGACTAAAATGCAGACGAAACACTGATGATTTGACTGATGTCAGAGTTCCACAAATAAAAGAACATACCAGAAACAGAAAACCCAAAAGGCTGGGTGCAGGGATGAGGACAACATCCCTGTACTCATGTGTATGTGGCTGTGTGGAGTAGCTATGAGCGGGCAGTAACTTACCTGCAGCAAACACTGGTTGGCTGAGAAAATAATGATGAAGCAACAACTTCCTCGTGCAAAAAAGACAAGATGCAAACAAATAAATAACAATAATATGGAGGTCAGTCAAGGTTTTAAGAAATTTGGTTGAATAAATAGGACAGCCTGATATGTACTGAGTACTTACCTGGCCCAGAATCTACCTGATGTATTATAAGTTATTTTATTTTTTAGCTCAACTCTTTCTTCCTGAATCTCTAACCTGAAATCCCTCTGACTTCTGTCTGCTGCAGGTAAGATACTGACTGCTCAGAAGCTCTCCACCTTATAAATGATCCCTTTAGGCTGATTAGTTATGAGAGCGTGTTTGTTTGTATTTTTCCTCGTGTTTTTTTGGCTCCTTCAGGCTCGTCAGGAATAATTAAATCAGTTTCCTTCCTGTTAAAACGTCCGAGTTTGAATCTGAGTTTTCTTCAGTTCTGTGTCTTTTTGCTGCTCTACCTCTGCTGGGAGCTGTCAGAGCGTCTGCATCGACCGTGACACCTCGGTGTGTGTGCAGGCTTCAACTTTCTCATTATAATTCTAAATGTATCAGTCTGTCTGGTCCGGATGAATTAATAGGATCCCTTGGTGGTTGAACACACACACACCGCCGCGGCCGTTTGTCCGGCGCTTTGTTAATTGAATGTCTGTGTTCATGTAAGCGGCCGTGAGAGGCATTGAGAGGATGCCACGGTGCATTAAGAAGACAAGCGGTGTGTGTGTCTTCGGGTAAATAGGATTGAATTCAGAGGACCTTGAAAGCAGCTTCTCCTGAGCTCCCAGCGAGACGAGACAAACAAATCATACGGAGGCCGCAGGTGTTAAACAGAGAGAGGTTTAATCGCAGCCTCTGCTTCTTCTCCCTTTTCCTTTTCTGCTCACACACTTTGTTTTTAGCTTCAAAAATTCTCTGTTTTCTTGTTTCTGTTTTTCTCAGCCTTCATTCATTTCTTCCTTTCCCATCTTTGTCTGTTTTTATCTGAACATCTGTCGAAAATGTTTTTCTTCTCTGTCTATTTTCTGTTTCTGTTTTATCTTTTTGATACCATCTCTAACTGAGGGGATTGTTGCTCTAAAAAATACAGAAACAAACTTTTTACAAGCAGATGAAGAGGAGAGAGAACAGACTTTATCTTTGTATACATTTTTTTCTATTTTAGTCTTTTTTTTTCTTAAGTTATTTATCCTTAGTTTTAAACATTTTCTTTAGTTGCTCTTTCCTTTAAACTCTTTCTACTCTGAATGTTTTTCATTATTTTGACTAATTTTCTTTCAGCCCGTTTCTTTTACATTTTCTCCTTATTTATGTCTCTTGTCCTCTTTCTCACTCCAGTCCATCGTCTTCATCGTCTCTACTCTTCTTATTTTATTTTGGAGTTAAGCTGATCCAAGCTGAGCTTCACAGCCACCGACAGCTTTTAGTTTTACAGATATTGAGGTAACTTTTGATGTGGTAGTAGCTGAGACTGATCCCCAACATGTAATCTGAGCTCTAACTGATTAAACAACATTCAGGGTGAAGTCTGTCTGTTAGCGAAATATCTCGTGAACCACTGGACGGATCTTAATGAAGTAATTATCAGGTGAACGTCTGCAGCTGATTAACTTTTAGAGTCAGTCCAATTAAAGATGGCCACCACAGCCAACGGATCCTAAACATTAAAACGGATATAATTCAGTAATTCTGACAGATATTGAACTGAAGTTTGATCCGGTTGTAGCTGAGTGACACATCTTATTGATCATAACGAGATTTTTAAGTTTTGACCGAAACGATTAAAACTTTCCTCAGATCCTGTCGGATGATCTTTGTCTGAAACTCTGAGAAGAAAGGCAGTGAGTGAAATGAAACAAGACGTTTTATACCGAAGTTTATTTAGTCTTTTTCCTCCTTTTCTCCACATCTGATTCCTTTCTTCTCCCCTCCCTCACCAGTTCTCTTCTCTTCCCGTCCTCCCCTCGTCTTAATCTCGTTCTTCATGCTTTGCTGTTACAGACACCAGGGGAAGAGCTCCCAACACAGAGTAACACACACACACACACACACACACACACACACACACACACACACACACACACTCCCAACCCTCTAATGGCCCCATTTAGACAATGTGTCGCATCAGCAAGTCGTATGGCTGAATAATGTGGAGGAGGAGGAAACGGAGGAGCAGGAGGAGAAGACTGAGTCGTTCACTGCTTCCCTCCATCCAGACAGCTGCTTCACCGTAAATGTTGTTCTGTTACACACACTCTGACCCTGTGTGTGTGTGTGTGTGTCCATTCATCTCCTTTATATGCCAGTGTGTGTGATCGTTGGGGAGAAATATGGCCTCCGGGGTTTAGCCAGAGCTCCTGTGTTGTGTTTATGATCCGGAAAGTACGAGAGAGAACACATCCTTTATAAGAAACAACACGTTACACACAGAAACACACACTTCCTCTCCACATTAAGTAAGGGATGAGACACAAACACACACACACACACTCATGGACGCACAGAGACACAGTCACTCAAACATCCGGCTCCTCCCATCGGAGGGATTTAAACTTGATAAACTTGGGCTGAAAGTTGGTGTTTTAGAAGATGATTGTGGTCACGTATGAGCTACACACAGTATAACATCTTCACTTAAACTGTTAAAATCAACACTGTCTGTCTGTTAGCAAAATATCTCATGAACCACATGATACCATGGAGCAAAACTTTCAGAAAGTGTTCACTAAATATGCATCTACAACTCATTTATATTTGGATTCAACCCAATTTAAGTTGAGCTAATTGACCTAATCAAACACAAAAATGTCTCTAACTGAGTCAGTTTTACAGATATTGAGTTAAAATTTGTTGTGGTAGTAGCTGAGAGTCCTCCCAACCCATGCATGGAGCTCTAACACATCTCATGAGATGGTTTGAAGTTAGACAACTCCATCAATTCCCAACATAAGATTATCTTTATATTATATTAACTTTGTCATTAAAGGCGGCGGGTGATATGCATTCCTTTAAGGAGTTCTAGAAGTTTAACATCTTGAATTTTCTGGAGAAAGATTTTCTGATGACGGTTGTTTCTTCTGCTCAGTGTTATTTTGCTGTTTCTGCAGAAAAACAAACTTTTCCTGTCGTCAACTCCAACTTCTCGCCTCCTGATTTGCATTTTAAAGGACCGTTTTTCTGCTCCAACCTATTAACTACTAACTGCGCATGTTTTTCATGCTTTGCCTCTGCTTTCTATAGTGTAGCACAAGCTGCAGCTTTTAATGTTGATTTCCAGCCTTCCAGGCAGCAGTTTCAGAAGTGATTGCACAGAACATTTTTTACCTTTATTTTACCATCAAAGTTTACTTTAGTTTGTGTTTCAGCAGTTTGAAGTAATCATTACTGATGATGTGTTCAAGGACATCCTGCGTGTTGCCTAAAAGGAAAAAATGAACTCATTAAAGGGCAGGAAATGGACGAGTTTATTATTTTTTTTTACTTTTCATTTGTGTTTATTCTGTCTTTGAGTTAATTTTTCTGCTACAGAAGTCGTGAATGCACCACGACCGACATTAAGTGTCAGAATGAACTGAACAGGTGACACAAAGAGAGGATTTACCTGCTGGATGCGAAGCAGCTGAAATGAGCTAAAATCTGTGGCCTTTTGAATAAAAAAGACGTGGATCTAAAAGCTGGTATTAGTGATGGAAACCTGCATGGTTTGATTTGTTCAGGCGGGCTGTATGTTGATGCCACAATTCAGTTCTGAACTGATTATTAAAGAAATCTGATCCCATTGAACAACATTCCTTCAAACCAATATGATGGTTAATCTTCTTAAACTTTATTTCTTCCTGTCTGATATCCCAAAACAACATGTATGTTTTATTAAATCCTTCAGCACACGTTCAGTCTGCTTTCTTCTATCTGGAGACCTTTCATATGAGTTATAATTGGTAATAAAGCTGTATTATTTCTACCTTTTAGGGGTCCTCAGACCCCTCCACCGCGTTAAGCTGCTGATTCTGCAGAGAGGGAATCACAGCATCCATCTTTGTTAAAAACAGCAGAGCTGGAGGGAAAACCCGCTCTGAATCTTTCTCACGTTAAACGACCTCTGAGAGCTTCTGTGCTGCTTTTAAAAGCTCCTGGTTGCAGACGGCAGACGCAGTTTCTGACTCTCACAATCTGACATTTATGACTAAATCACACCTTCAGTTTCCATCCACCGCGACGATGAGCAATACAAAAAATATCACTCGGCAACAAAAGCAACACTTCAAGCAACACTTCCACTCAAAAAATAAAGTTTAAACAGTTTTAAATGACTCCAAAGGTTCTTTGGGTTTCTAATTAAATCATATATTTATATGTTGATTGTTCTTTGGTTATCAACTGATTAGTTTGATTGACAGACACAAATAATAAAACACAAATCTTTGTTTCAAGATCATTAAAATCACTAAAATTCTGTGCAGAACTCTTATTATACACAACAAGAACTATAATGTTTAGTAACTTTGTTTTATGTAACAAAAATCTAATTCCCTTTGTCGTATCTTTCTAAATCCGACAGCTTTGTTTCTCAACTCTTTATTTGACAAATAACATCTTTATAATCCAATCAGACTGGAAGAGAAAGTTCTTTTATTTAAAGCACTTTAAAAAACAACTTTAAAGGAGTTTCTTCCCTTTAGTGACACCGTCAGTTTCAGAAGTTTAGCTCGTCTCAGCTGATGGTGTAAATAACGCTGCGTTCTGTTTTCCTTAAAAGTCAGAACAAACTGCATTCAAACACTACAGCAACATCTTTCCTAAGAAAGTTGTGAAGTAAAATGCACGTGACTGATTTACTGAGATACAAACCATCAGAAGGGAAAATAAAAAGTTTATTTCTGCAGCAGTCATCATGTTTGTGTGCTCAAGGCGGCCATAATGGATTTAGAGGTAGAGATAAATCTCCTGATATAAAACTGGGAAGCTTTGAATCCTGATTACAAATGGATTACACCGTAAACAATAACTTTACCATGTTGACATCACCAGGACCTGAAAACAAAAGCTTGTGCTAATCTATTTAAAGACACGATCAGAACTCCCACTAAGGTTCTTTAGACATGGGTGACATGAACAATATAATGGACCAATAACGCTGTTTCAACCCTTTAATCGGTGGAATTGTTATTTTTTCCAGATTAAGAAACGTTTCTTTCCATCGATGATCTCTAAGTCAAGATTCTAAACAAGTCTGAGAGGAAACTGTCCGATTAACCATCTAAGCGACTGCCTGATTTACAGATCTCAGACGCGGAGTGGGACGACATGATGGAGGGTTTTGATGAGCGGAGTTACCTGAACGCTCGGCGCTGGAAGCCCGGCGACGACCCGTACACGCTGTACGCCTTCAACCAGAGGGAGAGCGAACGCATCCCCAGCGACCGCGCCCTGAAAGACACCCGACACTACAGGTACTGAGCACACACCTGACATCAGACACGTTATCACCCACCAATCCGAAAACAAATGGCATGAAAAGACAAAAACAGAAAACAGAAAGTGCATACGCTTCATGGTGAACATTATACCAAGAAACACGGTCTTCTGCGTACAGTCTGACCTCTGAGAGGATATTTATATTATGCCTCAGTTTGATGTATGAATCTGTCACGGTTGCGCTGAATAAGAGGAGAGCTTGGCAGCACACAGATGAACTGAACTCCTGCAGCCTGCAGACACAAACATGCGTGACGCCGCAGGTTCAAACACAGCTGCACCTCCTGCAGCACTAAAACAGAAACCAGCAAATTACAATCCATCTTTCCATTTAGAAATTAATTTCAACCAGAATAGAAATCCTCTCGGTGCTCTGCTCTGTTTGAAAGACGCTCAGCAGGAAGATAAGGAGCTTGTCGCTTTGACTGCGTCCGCCTCCTCTTACTTTGGGAGATAAAATACTTCCAGGCACTTGTGTAAAGTGTACACAGGTCCAGAGTAATCGGGTTTGCTTTGTTTGGGACACAAACACAACTTTCTGCAGAGCTTCTGCTTCCAGTTTACCTTTATGAATAAACACATCTTTCCTTCCATGCTTTAAGCTGAAACTTCTTTGTGCTGCCAAGTGAAAGCTCCGTTTTTGCAAGAATCTAAAGTTATTTTAGAGGTTTTGGGATCCTTGAAGCTTTTGTGCACATTTAAAACAGGAAACTGCATTAAAACTATTATTTATTCCACATTAAACCTCTGTGAAGAGTTTTACACCTGCAAATAATCTTAATGTGCATGGGTTTATTATATTCATCAAACCTGATGTCACTCTTCTCAGAGCTCCTTTAGGTCTCAGTGTAAATTAAAGACAAAGTTTATTTCCTTATTTTTTAATTGAAAGGCCAGTGTTCCAGCTGGAGCAGTGCCCTGCTTCCGTGCATATTTAGTTTTTCCATGAGCGTAGAAAAAGATTTTCCTATAAATTCATGCATGAGGGTAATAAACACACTCATGTATCTATTATTCATGGATGCATTGCAAGATCTGTGCTCACAAATCAGATGTCCATGACTGATGTGAATTTGAAATGGATCTACGATCTCAAATCCAAAAAGTGTGGACGTGTAAAATCTAAAATATAAACACAGAAAGCAATCATTTGCACATCTCATAAACCCATATTTTGTTCACACTGGAACATGGTAAACATATCAAATGCTGAAACTCAGAAATTGTCTCGGTTTTTTTGAATAGTAAGTTAATGTTGAGGGAATTTCAGAGTTTCAGCTTTTGATATGTTTAGTTTGTTCCATGCTGAATAAAATCTGGGTTTATGAGATTTGCAAATCTTTGCATTCTGTTTTCATTTACATTTTACACGATGTCCCAGCCTTTGTTGAATTTGAGTGAAGGAAGTAATAAAATTTCAGTGGTTTACAGACCAGTTGTGGTGTATTTATTAATAAGGAGTAAGCTGCTTGGGTTAAATGTGATCTGAATTTAGCCTGAGTTATTCACAGCTAAATGAAGGTACAGCAGACCTAATATTGAATTCATAAGATGAGGATGTTTGCTGCTGCGGTGAGCTCAGCCGGCTGCAGCTTCATGAATCTACCATCCATCAGCGTACCTGACACCTACAGCTCTGCACCCATATGCTGCTTTGACGCTAAGACTCCTGATTTCTGTGATATCTTGTCTGCTGCCTCTGACACCGTGTGTGTGTGTGTAAGTGTGAGTGGTTTTACATGTGCATATGTATCCGCTAACGTGCGTAAGTGCACATTGTGTTGATCGCCCGCATCATCTGTTGTGTTAACAGAAAAGGGAAATTCGCTGCTGAGATGGCATAAGGCACTTTGAATATGTGTGTGTGTGTGTGTGTGTGTGTGTGTGTGTTAGAAAAATGAGAATGATGTTTAGGAAGGGGAAACCAGGGAAACACATACATTTGTCTGTTAGCATGGAGGTAGGGGGCTGATAGTGCTCATTTATTCTGTATAAGACAGCAGTGGTGTGTGTGTGTGTGCGCACGTGTGTGTGTGTGTAGTAGTAGTAGAAGTTGGGTTGTGCTGTCATGTGATTATCTGTTAACTCAGTCACCATGTAGCTGGGGATCTCAGGGGCTCTTGGCAGGGGAAACCATAGCACCTCATGCTCTGTTGGGATTTAAAAAAAAAACAAGCTGCGGTGAAATTGTTGACTGAAGCTGCTGTGGTTCTGAATTCTTACAAACACCTTTTTATCGCAAACTCTCTGCACCACTTCCCACTCTGGCTGTGTTCCCAAGAGGAAGCATTTGGCCTAAATTCAAGATGGTTGTGACAGAAACGTGTAGAAGGACCACAAAGTGAGAGCGAGGAAGTGTAGATGGACTGATAAGTTAGGAAACTTTGCAGCTGGTTAATTAGAATTACAGGAATGCTTTTGGTAAGACTTCCTCCAGCTGTACTCTCCACCCTGAGCTCTTGAACCTTTTCTCCACAGCTCTCTACTCCTTCTGCCAACCTGTCCACAGTTGGTAACTTTTCCCCACAACTTATACCAACTTATAACATTCGGCTCTATGGTCCCTCTGTAATGACCTTCTGTTGTCAACTAAATTACCACTGAAATGCAATTTACTCATTGCAGAGCATAAAATTAAAGGTTATCCTGAACTGTATCAAATGTTACAGTCTGAACAGGTTTATTCCAGTAGTTTTCCAAATATATCGCATTGATGTACAATTCTGAAACGTGGGTCCACACTCAATATAAATAAAGCGCTCTGCCTGAGTTACATGATTGACCTACTTTCAGCTGGCTGTAGTCTGTGTGAGGAAACAAACATGGTGGAATCAGACAAACGTAGACAGGTAGAAATATAAGAGTGAACCTGCAGTAAAACGAGAAAAAGAAACAGAAGAAATAAGAAAACTGTGAAGATGAAGCACGGCGGTGGAACGTTGTAAAGACAGGAGTTCATTCAGACAAACGCAGCTTTTACAAAACTTTAATTGTTTTTCAACTATAGTTGCTTGAGTATTTATACCTCAAATCACAATTTATCTCCAGTCATAATTTACTTAACAAATATATACCAACACATGAAAATAATACGACTTCTCCGTCACCATTGTTGACCCAGTTTTTATAAGGAGCATTTTGTTAAAGATGCTGTATTTCTGATTGAAGCTGTAAAAAAACAAACAAATATGAGTAAAAACCTAAAGTAAAGATGATGTTTGATTGACAGGTGACCTTTTGGTAAAGGTGTGTAGAAATGCCTGAGCACTGAATCTTAAAAAAAATAAAAAATAGACACCATAACAAAAGAAACTTCCAAATTATCACCCTGACAGAAATTGCCAGAAAAAAGAGAGCGAACACAGCAGGCTTGGAGCATCAGCCTCAGCTCTGTTATTTCCTCAGAAAGGCAACAATAAACTAAAGATAAGAAAAGCGAGTTTCTACGTGAAGAAGTAAGGTTGGCCTTTGTAACGCTGCAAAGCTGCAGAAATTCTGCCTTGGAAAACTCGTAACCTTGTGGATGAACTCGAGTGAAGCTGCTCAGGTGATTTTTCTTTTTCCTTTAAAAATATTTGCAGGGGCAAGGAGAAAGTTATTGAACATTTTAGAGTAGTTACTGGGAATAAATAAAACAAAACAAAGTCTTTTTTGTTTTAAAGAGGTGTGACTTTGGGATATGATGATGATCGACCAATTAGAAGATCAGGTTTTTAATCTTAAAGTGTCCTGTGTTAGAGTTAAACTTTCTGCATCTAAAAATATATAACTGGTGAACTGTATGAGTGTGGATATGTAAATAAGACACTTTGTAAAGCATTTAGTGTGTGTGTGCAAATATTTTCGTTAACATTGTGTTTGATGCATCGTTTTACTACTGAACCCGTTAAAAAAAGAAAAAGCAGAAGTGTTTAAAGTTTTTGTATTTCTTGGAGAGAAGGCTGATTGTCCAGAGCTGAGCTCCATCAGTATCTCATGTTTTAAAGAGGAAGAGCAGGAGGTACACATGGGAAAAGATGAGAGGAAGGATGGGGAGAAGGAACAGAGGAAAGGAAAGAAAGGGAAGTTAAAACGAGATTAGTAAAATAAGAGGAGAGGTGGAAAAGAGGAGAGGAGATGGGAGAGATGCCACAAACTGCTGAGAGGAGAGATAATTGCCACATGCAGAGCTTAAGAGGCAGTGTTTGTGTGTTCATGTGTGTGTATAAACCACTCCACTTCAGTGCTCTGCTATTATCTCAGTGAACAGGGGAACCTCCCTCCATCTGCTCCACCAGCGTCTATAAATCCAGCAGCCGCTTGGCTGCAGGGATTAGAGCCGAGCTGGAAGACGATGAGCTGATCCAGTACGGGGAGCAAACCCATCGTCCAGGTTCAGATCACATTATTAAATTTAACCTTTTAGTGCAAGGCAAAAGAAATCCATCACCGTGCATGAACAACAAATTATGTTGTTGATAAAAACAAACTAACAAAAAAGTAATTATTTCAGGGAGGAGCAATGACAAGAAAAAATGCTGAATGCTGCGAGCTGAATGACAGCTGAAAGTTGCTGAAGTATGAGTCATTAATTGAATAGTTAATGTCAAAATCAGCAAAACCAAAGCTAAAAGCTAACAGTCACAGAATATAAACCAAATTAACCATAACTAAAAGCACAAAGAAGAAGCTGTAAACTGTAAGCAATGCTGACTCAGCACTCAAACAATAATTTATCCTTTTTGGTGTAAATTGCTTCTTTTTTTACAATAAAAGTCCCTCTCCTGTTTTGTGTCAGCACTCCAAGAACTCTACTTCCTAGAGCTGCTTTTATTGGGTTTCTTTAGCTCCTGATTTAGAGTTGGAGCTTTGTTAGCATGGAGAGAAGCAGCTCCGACTCCTGGAACAATCCAAATGTTGGGATCAGATCTTAAAGCGACCGTTCTGAAAGTGGAGTTCTGTGGAAATGGTTGGAGGAATGGAGCTTTAATCTCTAACATTTTAAAGCAGTTTATGCTAATTCCGTTTTATAAACCTTTAGATTGCGGTTGGTTCTGCGCAGTGAAAACACAGGGAACTGGAGTGAGAGTTAATCCTGAGATCATTTGAGTTTATATTCAGGGATTCTCAGGAACTGGTCGTTACGTCATCTTAGTGTTTATTCACGATGCCAGTGGAATCATGGGAAATTTCCTTGAAGTTATATTGTATCTAACAGAACCCTTTTTTAATTTTAAATTGCCTTATCTTGCCATCCAGAATAAACACATGGTGGTGTACTGGTTACCAGTCTCATGCTGGTTGGACGTTTTCCTGTCCTCAGTGTCCCTGAGGGACTTTTTCCTGCCGTTTCCAGTTTACTTCCACAGCGTAAACACATAGATTTTCCATGTGAGCGTGCACGGCTGTCAGTCACTCTGTGTTAGCCCTGTGACGGACCGGTGACATGCCCAGGGTGCACGCTGCCTCCAGCTGATGTCAGCTGGGATCATCGGCTGCATCCTATTGGTGGGAATCTCTGCAGCCGCAGCTATCCTCTGCAGGACAAATCAGCTGCAGATAATTGATGGATGGATGTTTGGCTCATATTTAATCAGCTCTCTGCTGATTCTCTCCCAGCTTCTCATCCTGATTCAGCACTGAATTACCATGACCAGAATAAAGCCCAAAAATGCAAACTAAGGTCAGTTTCATTTTGACTTAAAGGAGGCATCATTGATGCTGCAGTAAATGCATGTATGACCCACTGAGACTATCATGCATGTAATAAACAAAGAATGTATTCAGTTTATTTTAGCCCAACATATTTCTGTTTGGCTGCAGACAGGCACCAGATTCCCGTGACTCGGAAAGGAGAAGCAGGTAAAGAAAATGGATGGATAAATATTTCTGTTTTATTATTCAGACAATGAAAGCAGCTGGTTCAACTTGTCTTATATCCAATAAATGGTTGTGACTAATAACTGGGACAAGTTTGAGACAAACAAGCTGCCAGAAGCTGGTTAAATGAGTCCATCATGGCTGACACAGGTGAACCCATTCTGTTCAACTAATGACGTGTTGATCACATTTATTTGTTTACTGGAAACTTTGTACTGAAGCTTTGTAAACTATATTTATACACTCCCTGGTTTCTCACATGTTAAATAACCTTAAGTATTAATAATAGCCTGTAAAATATGCTTGTTGTGGGCCGAGGCAGTACTTTTCTGTTGGATGGAGCATAAAGAACAGCTCTGTTGTTTTCTTCTGTGTGTGTAAAGGAAATGTAAAGGAAATGTTTCACTTTGTCTAAAAACAGTATCTGCAGAAGCATCTGTGTTATCTGCTGCATATCAGGGCGACAGCGCCGCGTTTCTGTTACTTCGGTTCATTGAATGTGGAAAAAAAAAAACGCTTTGGTGTCGCATTAATCAAAAGAGGGTGAAAATATGGAACAAAAATGTGCGGAAAGCACTGTTACTTATCTGTTTAATTATCTGATCATGAAGGCCAAATGGAAACCCACTTTTACTGCGGAGGCTTATCGGTTTGTGGGATCACAGTTTTGACTTCCGCCGTCCTGAACTTTATGGAAATTTGGCTACAGTCTTGTTCTGGTTTTACTCTTAAACACAGCACTGTTTGAATAAATTAGTTCATTTAAAGGGAAACACAGAAAACAACCTTCTGTAGTAACTTTTCCAGGTCAGCAACGACAAAAACAGGAAACAAGGCGTGGAGCGTGCACAACATTTCTCAGGGGAGCTGGTGCCCATTTCTAAACCCATTTTCAGAAAATACCATTTTGGGGCTCGTAAAACACAGTTTTTGTTTCAGGAGAAACAATATTCCCACGAGAACGGAGTCTGAAAGAAGAACGAAGTTTCATCTGAGCTGAAAACGCTAAATAAGAAAACTGAGAGGATCCTTCACACCTGAAGCAGAAATGTTTATTTCTAAAATTCATGCAGAGGATTTTACGTAACAATCTTTAATATAATTAAAAAAAAACTCTCAGAATAAAACTTTTAAGATCTATTTTCTGTTACTTTTACACATCTTTTGTGTTGAGGTGTTTTTAGCATGTTTTACACCAACCACATGTTTCTTCCCTCGTTTCTGGAAATAAAACCACATCTATCAAACCGTAATATCATCAGAAGTTAGGGGACTGTTTGAGGAGATTTAAAGCCATCTGGTTATGGGGAAAATGTCATCACTTTGAAACTGTGACATTAAAAAGAGATCATATTATCATCCTTTGTTTCTCTCCTCTGATGTAGAGCGGAAAAACACGGCTCCCTGCACACATTTGTCATCCTCTTTGTTTTGCCAGGATGGGAGACGTGATAATGCTCCAGTGTTTTGTTGTCGCTGCTCCAAAACGGAGTCATCTTTCTTGGAAACATCAGTGCTTAAAAAAAAAATCAACAATAGTCCAACCAGTCGCTTAGAAAAGATTTAATTTCATTTTGACCCAGTGATCCTTGAATGTTTATCGCTAACTAGATCACAGTCATTCAGTAGCCTCCTCTGTGTGTGTGTGTGTGTGTTAGTGTGAATGTGTGTGTGACGTTCTCACTAGCGTCACACACACATTCACACTCAGTCACCCATTTAGTCATATTTCCATGAATCACGACATGCAGCTAAACATTAGCTCACAAACGTCCCTCGTCCTTTTCAGATCCCAACACAAAGAAAAGTCTCTAAACTTCTGTCTTTGTCAAACTCATCGATTTGATTATTTACGATTAATTAGGATTTTAAAACACATGGATGACACAGAAAGCAACACTGAGGCTCTTAAATTAATTCAGATGAAAGTTTTAAAGCTGAACGTGACTAAAAGTAATGCACAAAATTACAACATTTAAAAATGCACAATAAAGGAAATGAAAAGGGACGATATAAACAGTTCCAAACAGCTAATAAATGCAAAATAAATAAGTAAAATTAAGACAGAAGGTAAAAGATTAAAATATACAATTCAATTCAGTTCACAAATTCACACCAGACATTGTCTCAACAAAAATAACAAGTTTATTCAAGTTAGTTTCAAATTTAATGACAGTTAAATCTGATTATTAGACAATAAAATCACATACAGTGAGTCACAGAAGGTTAGCTGTCCAAGGAATCCAGCAGATTGTGTAAAACGTTTCCTTCATCACAATCCTCCATCCTGAGCAGCGCAGAGGCGACAGGAAAGGAACAACTACCGTTTAACAGGAAGAAACCTCCGCCAGAACCAGAACCAGGACCAGGATCAGAACCAGGACCAGAACCAGAACCAGAGCGAGGACCAGGACCCGGACCAGGATCAGGACCAGGACCAGGATCAGGATCAGAACCAGGACCAGAACCAGAACCAGAACCAGAACCAGAGCGAGGACCAGGAACCGGATCAGGATCAGGACCAGAACCAGATCCAGGACCAGGATCAGGATGAGGGGCTGTCTGCACCGACCAGCTGGGGTTTGAGAGGACAGGAACAGGCAAACACCAGAAGATTGGTCCAGGTGTGGTTTCTGTGGTCCAGGTGTGGTTTCTATGGTCCAGGTGTAGATTCTGTGGTCCAGGTGTGGTTTCTGTGGTCCAGGTGTGGTTTCTATGATCCAGGTGTAGTTTCTGTGGTCCAGGTGTAGTTTCTATGGTCCAGGTGTAGTTTCTGTGGTCCAGGTGTGGTTTCTATGATCCAGGTGT
>NC_051448.1:2123089-2144121 GCF_001649575.2 Kryptolebias marmoratus | reverse complement strand
GTTTCTATGGTCCAGGTGTAGATTCTGTGGTCCAGGTGTAGTTTCTATGGTCCAGGTGTAGTTTCTATGGTCCAGGTGTAGTTTCTGTGGTTAAGGTGTAGTTTCTGTGTTTTGTATATAGTTTCTGTGGTTAAGGTGTGGTTTCTATGAGTAAAAAAACAGAAAAACGCAGGTTAATGGCAGAAATAATTACATGTTTAAACATAAAGAGTAGAGATAGGAAATGTGGTCTGTTTGGAGTCACTTGATCCAATATGGCTGCCATGTGTAATTGACCTTAGGAAGCACAAAATATTTATATCTCAGTCAGTTTTACAGATATTGAGCTTAAATTTGGTGTAGTAGTAGGTGAGAGTCATCCCCATCACACCCTCCGAGCACCAAAAGAGCTGTTGTTTTAATAATATTGTGGTTAAAAAAAAATGTTGTGTTTGTCTGCCCACCAAAAGATGTTTCATATTGATTTGCACTTTAAGACATTTTTGATTGTTGTTTTGTTTGTTTTTTGATAGACTTGAATGTCTCGTTGTGTCTTCGTCTTGATCCCAAATCCTTCTTCTTCAGTTCAGAAGTGTGAATTGTTCTGTTTACACTGACTTTAACAAACAACTCTCAGTGAGGCGAGGAAATCCCCTCGTTGTAATGTGGGTAATCTGCTGATGTGGAACCTGAGCTCCAAAGCGCCCCGGTGCTCTGCAGCAGCGAGGAGTGACAGTGACGCTAAGCAGCTTTACCACAGCTAGCACCTCGGCTAACTGCTTCTGAGACGGCTGCAGGTCCAAACAACCGCCAGACAGAGCAGGTTCTGCTGCGACACCTGATCAGATTAGTTTGCTTCAGTTCTTCTAGATTCTGTCCTTTTTCATCCACCCAGCTTTGGTTCTCCATCTTTGATTCTGCTTTATTTGCTGCAGTGAAGAGATTTATGGAGAAACACGAGATGTTTGAAACATGAGGCAGAGCTGCTCCTTGAAATAAACCTGAGACGCTGGATCCAAGTGAAGCTCTGATGTCTTATTGATTTCACCTCTTGAATCCACTTTCAGTCATAAAAAGCAGGATGGAGAGGACGAGGAGGAGGAAGGCTGAAGAAGAGGCTTTAAAGCTTTGTATTTTTCAGGCATGGATAGTGAAACTTAAAGGAGCATCCCAGCCTGAAGCACTTCGACGTGCAGCTATTTCTGCATCTGTTGTGTCCTTCAGGATTACGAAGCTGACTAACAGGCAGAGGAGACGTGGCAAAGCTGCAAACTAAAAACTGGCTTGTTGGGTTAAAGGTCATAAAGGTTGACCCAGTGGTGGTCTGCCACAATCCTGACTGGACCTCAGGTTTAGGACCAGTCCTGTAAGATGTTTACAGCTTTTCAAAAAAAAAATAACTTCAGTTAGTCCTAGCTAGTTCACACTAATAAGAGTTGACCAGATATCTAGCACCAATCCAAGCTGTAATTATCTAATAACCCAGATTTTGTTCTTTTTAACTCAGATAATTCGTAGCTCTAATTCAACAAATTAGTGTTTTTAATCCAAGTTTTGGGTAGAAAACTTAACTCTGAATCAATCTGATAAGCCGACCCTCCTGAGTTAAATCTGCCCAGGGTTGGTTCGGTCCAAACTTGATCCATCCTGGGTAATAAAGTTGTTTTTAACCCAACAGTTTTTAGTGTGTACAGAAAAGTTAGGATTCTCATCTTGATATAAAAGTCTCAGAAAGTATGGAAACATGATGTAGTAAAAGGAAAGGTTTTTCTTTTAAAACTTTTAGAAATATTTGTAAGATTCATCGTAATTTAAGTTTTTTTTATATCTTGCTTTACCTAGTTTTGGATTGAGATGTGTACTGTTGTCATGCTGTGTGTGTGTGTGTGTATCACAGAGGTTGTGGCAGCCATCGATTGGTCTAGTCCTGTATTGATCCTTCTTCATTGATTGGCTGATGTAAGTGCCTGTCAGACCATCCTGTCACCACTGCTCTTCGCTGTAACATCTTGTTGTCTTCTCCCTGTGTGTGCTCCTCTCCTTTTCCACATATCATCATCATGTCTTTGCTTTACCCCACCTCTCCGCTCCTCCTCCTCCTCCATCCTCTGACCCTGTTTCACCGTCACCTCCTGCAGTTTCTCTGTTCCGGGTCACATTTATTGAAGCTGAGCTGGACCCATAAACCTGCCTGATTCCTGCAGGTGTGTGTTCTCTGCGTTGGGATTGTTCTTGCATATAAAACCAGAGAAACAGTGGAACAAAGCGATGGATAAAAATGGAGACTGACAGCTGAGCGGCGATATAAATCAGCTGATGTTACAGACTCAGCTTGTCTGTATAAATATGCTGACGTGAGAGAAAATAAAGTGTTTTAAATGAAAATATATTTAGTTTACACTTAATCTAGGGTGAGTTCAAAGTGTGAGGAAACAAATTTATGATGTTCAGGCTGCCATAAAAATAGAGAATATAAAACTCTTTATACCAAAAACATTGTTTATGAAAGAATAAATTAAAAGAAATATAAACTAGGTTCTCTTTATCAGTTTCTTAAATTTTTGTTTTTTTGTCTTCATATGGTTTTATTTTATTAAACTGATTGGAAATTTATTATTCCTTTTTTTGCAAAGGTTTAAAAACTGACAAATGGCCTTATAGTTGTTAACTTTATAAAATAGTCAGTTTTGTTGTGCAGCTTTTTTGTCAATTTCTCCTTTTTTTAATACAAAAAGAGCCAAAATAATCTGTATTTCTAAGGCAGCTGCTTGGCCTACTTGATATTCTACATGAAATTCCACAAAAACATCCTACGGTTTTACAATAGACCGTACAAATGGCTCTTTTTTATGTTTCCATTTGGCACAGATTTATTCTGCTTTTTATTATTGAAATAAGTTATTTTTTTTCCAGCGGAAAAAGAAAAGACATTCTGCTCGTCTGCGCTCGTGCGGCGCGGGGTTACGACTGATGATCCAGCAAACAGCTGGTTGTAACTTCCTGCTGAAGCTCTCCAACATCTTCATTATGCACAGACACACACACACACACACACACACACACACACAAGATGCAAACCTTGAACCCAATTGCACACAAAAGCACCATCTCCCCTGCTGAGCTGTTGATAATTACAAGTAAAACACTGCAGTAAACACCCACCTACACACTCAGACACACAAACACACACACACACAAGTTGAGATGGAGTTTTATTGCAGTTTGGAGCTGCTGGGTGTCTGTCCTCCAGGCAGCATGCAGAGTTCACTAATTACCTTCAGGAGAGGAGCGAGAAGCAGAGGCTGATGTGCCGATTAAAGCCGTGTATTATATACATGCATAAACAAATGATTGAGTTTGAGAGCGGAGAGGAAAATAACTACACAAACTGATTAACAAGAGCAAGAAGCAAACAAGAGAGATAATAAACAGGTGAGAGAGGACAATCAACCAATTAGATCCTCAGAGCATTCCCATCTTATTTCAACTTTTTCTCTTATTTACTCCATGATATTCTGTTATACTAGGAAATAATCCAGTTTCTACAGTTATTCCAAATGTATTTATTGTTGCTTCAGTAATACACTACCTGACATCATAAAGGCTTTTTTTATTTTGTTATTGCAGAACACCATGAGGGGCAGGCGATCATGTAACTGCAGACTTTAATGAAACTTTCAGAACGTAATCTTTGAATGTATATTTACATCTTGTGGAGAGGAAGTAGCTGAGAGTAACACGTATATCCTGAGTGCTAACACATCTTATATGAGACGCACATAATGTCATTTACATCAAGGTTTGACCGTAACAACTATAACTCATCTCTTCTCATCATTAATGCAGGCGATATGCATTCTTTCAAGGAATGGTAGACCTTTAATTAGCTTTAGAATAAAAAGTATAGTTCTTATTAGTTTTAGTTGGATTTATTTTGGTTAAATAGAGCAGAGACTGAAGGTTGGCGCCTCGGTCTAGCACCACATTTCATTAAAGTCTTATTATCGTCATGTCGACCCTCCAGAACACTCAGGTCTTCTGGTTCTGGTCTACTTTGTATCCGCAGAACCAGAACCGAACATGGAGAAGCAGCTTTCAGTTTCTATGCACCATCAATCTGGAACAAACTGCAAAACAGCCGAAACAGTAAATTCCTTTAAATCAAGGCTGAAAACTCACATGATTAGTAGTCCGCAAACAAATTCAGGTGAACAAAATATCTTATTCCATATTGACCAACTCCTTATGATTATTAAATGTACCCGCTCGATGATTTTTATGATTTTTTTTGGATGATTGTGATGTTTTTATGATGTAAAACACTCTGAATGCCTTGCTGCTGAAATGTGCTGCACAAATACATTTTTACTTACTTTACTCTAAGAAGGTTTTAGATGACACCTGACCCTACTCTCACAGTGATCATTTTCAGCCAGAGGTAGGAAGGTTCAGGACAGTTTGGCAGACAGAGACGAGGACTGTCTCAAGCTGTCTCAAGCTGTCTCTGACACGTGTTCGTCCACCTCCAGCTGATCCGCTCAGAAACTGAAAACATGATTTATCCACCGAGTTGACAGGATGCACTTATTTATTTATTTGGCAGAAACTTTTGGCAGGAATCTGAGCTCAGGCAAATCAAAGAATCTGCGTCGGGGAAGTTAGTGGGTTTTATAAACAAGCAGTGTAATAATATTTCTGATCACTCTTCCAAAACACAGCAGCATATGGTTGCTGTGAGCAGTTATACTTACAAATTCCTTAAATTATCTGAAGAAATCACACCTCTGTAAACATGAGGTATAACTTCCTCCCTGAATGATGAGACATGAGTGAAATTTGTGGTCTGGCTGACAGATGTGCTGCGTGCACGCTTCCATCAGGGATGTTTTTCTGTAACACTAATCCTATCCAGGCAGAACTGTAGTGTGGGTAAATCCCATTTGGTTCGGCGCAGTGATTAACACAATTACTTTATTTTGTCTGGATTAAAAGATAGAAAAAAGTCAGCTGGGGGAAGAATTGCATCACTATTTTGAATTTAGTGACATAAGATTGGAGATAATTTATGCTGTCAGTACAGTACACTGAATTACTACAGAAATTCTATGTTTATTGCTATATTTTGTTGATTTATTTAAATTTGGTGCCATAAAACTTTCAGATTTGAGCACTGATAGCAGCTACTCTTGGTCATGGATTAAATAAAACATCAGATTTAGCTTCATAACTCATAAACAGCAGGGTGGAGAGAGAATCGGTCTCTCAACTCACAGGTTGTTGTTCTTCAGAATCACACTGAAAGGAAACCGAGTTTCTGGGAGAATGAGAAAGATGGAGATAATAAATATGGAAAACATAACAGGGAGGAGAAAGACAAAAGGAAGGAAAGATAGATCAGTTTCGTTCCTGTGTGGGAAAAAGGCAGAAAAATGACGGGAGAGAGGAAAGTGTTGCCAGGATTCTCAGCTGTTGTGTCATTATCCTGCACGCAGGTATCCTATCTGCTGCTGTCTGCCGTCTCCGTTTCTCTCCGCTCTCATCTGCTCTGCTGTCCGGCTAACTAATAGAACAGTCCATGCAAATTGCTCGGGTTAATAGAGTGAAGGACAGGAGGGTGGAGGGGGTGTGGGGAGGAGAGAGATGGCTCCAATCTGTCCTGAGCTGCCTGCTTGCTTCCAGAACAAGCTGGATTTATTTCACACATAGTTGCCAACTCTTCTGATTTAAAGAACATTGCCTTCATTTGCCATCGCTGTCACGACTCGTGCACCATTTGTTTTCTGGTGTCACAAATCTCAAACAGGTCTCTGCTGAAAACGAGTCTGCAGGTCTCAGTGAGACTAGCTGTTTAAAGAAAAGGTAAATAAATATAAAGGAATAGATGTCAGTTGGAATTGAAAGCAGTAATGTCCCTTAGATCTGCTGTAATGAAGCCAACAGTTTTACTCTAAGTTGTATAAATAATCTGCTTTACGAAGCTTTTAAATAAAGATGCCGGTGCATAAACATCCAATCGCTCTCATTAATACTTGGCTGTTATTTGTTTGTTTTATCACAATTTTTGATTTGCAGCTTTGGAAAAAATGAGCAGAATATAGTGCATCAAAACGTGGCTTGATCAGGAATATTATGTTTGGCTGATAATGCATCATATGGCATAAATCCAATTTTCCTCAAAAACAACAATGGGATTTTTGTGACACGAGTGAGAAAACCCAGCGTTGTCGAAGCGTTGTTTAAAGTTTAAAACGGTCACAGAAAGTTAGACTTTTTATGTCTGAACGCTGTTTTTGTTTTTACAAAATCACTGATTTATTTTTAGAGTTTTCTAAGATTTTTTTCCACTGAATGTTCATCTTAGTGTGATTGTGTCAGGCAGAGTTTAAACTGTCTAAATATTTGCAAATATCTCTTCTTACTTTAAAAAACTTCATACTTTTTGTACAGTTTATGCAACATAATGTAGCTGTTTTGTGTCTCACTGCTGCAGAGCTGATGGTTTTCTCCCACGCTCCCATAGACTCCCACTGTATCTAAGCTTTAACTTCTCTCTGAAAAACTGGAAGTGAAGGCTCTTTTTGATATAATATCATATTTCCTACATAAAGCACTGTATCAACATAAAGTTTTCTGTACTCTGTGACAACCAGGACCCTTCTGTCACTTACAGGTTAGATTTTTAGTTTGTTAAAGGTTTACTTTCCAGTTTGCCTTTCTGTCTGTCACTAGGGGGCTGTCAGGGAGTGTCAGGCTCAGGTGAGTGGTTACCATGGTGACCGTGATGAGCCAATGGACTTTAGAAGATAAGTTGCAGTTGTTTTATGAGTTAGGAGTATTTTTCTGATGCCTGTTTGTCTGCAGATTTATCTAAGAAGTAACTTCTGCTTGGTCATAGTTCAGCTTTTATAATAAGGACTTTTCTGTTATGCTTGAGACTTCCTTCTGCTCCCAGGTGCCTCTTCAAGCCATTTGAAGTCCCTTTTATTCAATATTTTTATAAGCTCTCCATGGGGCAAATCTATGCCATAATATGTAGTTTTAGTTTCATGTTCTCACAAAGCTTTGTATCTTTGAGTCATTCATTACACCCTGCCAGGCCTAAATTAAGAAGTGGGTCTCTAAAAAAAGCTGCAGTTGAATAACTCCAAATCAGAAATAATTATAGTGACACCCTAAAGGCTCATTATTAAAAGCTCTAATGATTTCTTGTCCTGTTTGAGTGTTAAATGTCCTTAAAGCAGAGGCCGGTAACCTCGGTGTGGATGTCCTGAAATCTGCTCACCTGCAGGAAAATCATTTAGGATTTTATATCTTCCAGATTCTCTCATTACAACATGTTCATATTAAAACAGTGGCATATTTGTAAGTTAACATATTCTGACAGAGACTTTTTGGACAAGAAAACTGAAAAATTCTTCTCCTGTTGAACATATTCAGTGCCAAGAAATGGAAAACAAGGAAGAGAGAGCTTCTAATTGAGCAGAAAGACTGGCATCTTACCACAGCATGTTTTCACACCCCATAATAGACCGAACGCACACAAACAGAAGATATGAGATGCGACACGTCTTAAAATAGTCCTCCTGGTGGGTCCACACATCCACAGAGCCCTGCAGGACACCCACAGACCGACACACAGAGGATTCAGCAGATGTTCGGAGTAAAACTTTATCCACCGGTTTATCTGTCGCTTTATTTTCAACACATTTAGTCGTAATTTTGACACCAACATAAAGCCGTACTTGTCCTGTTAGTGGTTGGTGATGCATTGTTCACTTCAGTTTTATTTATGGAGGCAGTTCCCAACAAAATCCCATCCCAGGGCGCTACGCAACAAAAAGAATGAGACCAAATTCAATTCCATTACAGTACAGTCACATACGGTCCAGAATGAAATGATAATTAGTCAAAGTTCTCTGTCTAAGTTTCAAATCTTCCTTCAGGCGCAGTCCTCCATCCTGAGCAGCATGATGGTGACAGTGGAAAGAAATTACTTCCTTTAACCAGAAAGAAACCTGCAGCAGAACCAGAACCAGAACCAGGCTACCTGCTTCGACCTGCTCTGGCAGCAGTTTTTTTGTATCATATTGAGACAAGATGTTTTAAATTTAAGTAATAATGTACAGCTGGTCCAAAAGTGGTCCTGGTTCCATCTTTTATGTGGGAACTAAACATCCCATCCTGGTTAAAAATCACACCAGGGTTCTGTTGTACAGTAAATACCCCGGACCATCATTCAGAATCACTTTGTATGTGATCAGATGAGCCATAAAAAATGTTCTCTGTGACCTTTTTTGTGCTCAAGCTGAATGACTGACGTGCTGGAGGATCTTTGAAGCTCATAATTTATTGCAAACTGTGATTGTATATTTCTTCATGTGACAAATGAGTCCCCTGGTCATGACCTGCAACCTTTAAACTGCAGCAGAGAGCCGTAAATATCTGCAGCAGCAGCGCAGAGGTGGAGTTAACAGCAGCTAAGAGCGCATCGATCTGTGTGACAGAGGCTTCAACCTCTGCCAGCTGAGGGCTGCGTGTCTCTAATTCCTCCTAATCAACTTCACTGCTGCCATACACAGGCTCAGAACAGGACGCATGTAACACAGATGAAGATTACTTTGTGTTTTCAGCCTTTTAGGAGCTTTTCAATCACTTACTTTTATTTAAGTGTTCTCCTTGCAGAAGATGAAATAACAGTGACACCTGGATAAAATCTCCCTTAATTGCTGCGTTTTTCTTCGAAATCAGTCAGCTTTTTATTCTGCTTTGTCCTCAAGTGCAGCTTTTATAAACCTCTTGATTATATGAAATAATAAGAGAACAAAACTTGTTCTGGTGTTTAAAAAAGGTCTAAAAAGTTAGAATTGTTGTTTCTTCTGGTTTTGTTTCAGGGAAGTTTTACTGGCTGAGAAATTAGATGAATCCTAATAATGAATGATTCCTTTGGAGGCCTTTTACTGCAGGATTGTGCTTGTAATTATCTTTTAAAGGTAAAAAAGTCGGGTTTTTTGCATTAAACATGACTGATGGCTGTCACAAGAAGAAGCTTCTGCAGAAAACAAACAACACGGTAAACAACTGATATTTCTTTCTCATCAAATTTTGGAAAATCTTATCAGGACACATCGTTCTGATTTTATTGTTAAAATGTAAAATGACCCGAGGTGATGTTTTACAGTGAAACCTATGCTGAGCTTCGTATTGGCCCGAGGCTGAGGTTGTTTTTGGTTCCTCGTCCTGTTTGATAATTGGATCAGCTGGAGATCTATCGCTGAATATTTTCTCATTACAAAGGTGTTAATTGCAGTTTAATTCACCCTTTCTTTGGCACCTGAATCTTGATAATTGCACATTTCTTGCCGCCTGGTGCCTTCAGGTTTTCTTTAAAACGTGGACGGCCCGACCTGAACCCCTGCGCGGCTGTCAGAGCGGAGGAAACGGGACCTTCCATGTTAACGACGCTCACTTCCTCTGTCTGACGCCGGTACAGGAAATGAGGAACAAGCCTCTGATTGTTCACTTTGAATCTGAGCGACATTAGCTTTTCATTCCCTCTGCTCCCTCATTCTCTTTATTGTTTTCCTCCTTTATATTTCATGTTGCTTCGGCTCTTTCTCTGTGGCGCTCTCTGCGAACAGTGTTGACTGCTGGGCAGATGATCTGATAGGCTGCAGCAGCGGTTTCATGGTGGAACATTAAACTTTCAGGATTTTTATTTTTTTGCATCGTTTTTCCATCATGAAGCATCGCCGCCCGTCTTACTTGCAGCTTGCAACAATTTTAGGTGAGACAAATAAACTCATCTCGGTGTTGAAATACTCTAAATGTAAATGCCCTCTGAAGCTTTCTGTTCTTCCTGAACAAATAACCTTCTCGGATGAAAGCAGCTCTGAATGACCCTGCTGTAATGTATGCACAGAGCTGTAAGAAAAATGATCCAGTCAGCACACATGCATCTGTGACTGCTGAATAAAAGCCCTTAATTCGCCTCAGGATGTCCTTTACTGTGATTATGGGTGGTTTGGTTCTGCAGTAAAGCCCCATCTCTGGACTCATAATCACAGAGAGGGACGCTCAGGGTCCCTCTCTGTGGGTTAAAGACTTTTACTGCAGCGTGTTATATTTTTATTGCAGTCAATGCTGCACATGTTGCTGCGGGAGTTATTAACTGACACAATATTAACCGCTGAAGTGGCGATAGACCAAAGTGTTTTTATGTTAAAATATATTCTGCACATTTAGGATTTCTCTGTGTCCTAAATGTTGGGTCAGAAGAACCTGTTTAAACTGATTCTTTTTGAGTCACTTTGACTCAAGGGCAGCATTTTCTTCTCTTTCTGTTCCTCTTTCATTTCAGTAGTTTCTGACGCCTGCTTTTTTATTTTGTATTCAGTCCTTCGTCCTTCTCTTCTCCTTCTAATATTCAGGACAAAACACACAGGTGATGTTTGATTCATGTCAAAGTTTACACCTGTGTTACTTTTATTTCTGACCCCCACACCGCTGCCGACTGACCCTGCACGTCAAAACATCCAGCAAGATTTTTTAACGGAGTTTTATTTTGAAGAGTTGCTGTGCAGCTTTGAATATATTTACTACATTAAATAAAACTGACAGGTGGGAAACATTAATTAATTATTTATAGATACAAAATATTAAACATGCTGGATACAAATCACAAACTCCCGACGTCCTCCCAAACAAAGGTTTAGTTTTATATCTTCAGACGTCCCTCTCTCTGCAGGAATCATCCCCGGTTTGGATCTGACTCCAGGTTTTGTAGTTTTTAGTCACTTTGACCCGACTTCTGTCCAGATCCGACACTTTTATTGATTTATCTGCATGCAAATAGGAACGCACGTTTTCCTGAAACACTACATCCCTTTAAAACATAAAAACATGCGATGAAACATTTTATAACACACACATGCTCATGCTTTCACTCTATAACCATAAGATTATTTCATGTTTTTATTTATATAATAACTGACACAACATTTTATCTGCTCTTCCTAAAAAAATTTAAAAAAAATTATCAGTCCCTGCTTGGATAATCAGGATATCTGAGTCAGATTTATGATTCAAAACACTTTAAAAACATTTAAAAACAATAGAAAAACAGAAGCTATTGCCTGGTGACTCGTTACTTTACTGAGAATTCCTGTTTGAGTGTCAAGTATTCATTTTAAGCTCATGTTTTAAAGCCTGAAAGGTTTTATAAGACAAACATTTTATACCCGGTGTGTTTTCGACTGACACATCCACTCTTCTTCTTCTTCTTCTGAGCCATCTCCTCATTCATGTCTGTTTTTTAACCTTGTTTAATGATTCTTTTCTTTAGTCGTCCCCTCTTCTCTCCTCCTTCCTGCCGTGGTAGAAAGTGATTTATAGGTGATGAGGGACCAATAAGGAGTCTAAGCTGTAACCTTTCATTACATTAATGTTATCTGCACTCTTCATTCTTTGTGTTTGACTTATGAGTTGTTATGAATGAAAAGAACCATTTAAACTGCTGTTTATTGACTTGATGGATGTCATTAAAACAACTGCCTTGAGAATTCTTCTCTTTTTTGTTTTTGAATTCACCAGCAGGCACAAAACATCTCTCTGAAAGTGATTTTAAATGCTTTTCAAGGAGATATTTTCCTTCAGCTCCCACATAAACTCACCTGTAACAACTGCACAGCTGAAAACAGGGAGAAACAACAACCCACACAAGCACAGATGACCCTCATCTTCCATCAGCAGCATCGAAACCGCCGAGCTGAGAGAAAATATCTGCTTTTTTACTGATCGAAACATCGATTTGTTTGGATAAATCTGCAACACGTCTTTGTCCTTTTCTCCTGTTTTTGTTTCCTGTTTGGCCATTTATGCTGTAAGTTATGAGCATTTTGTCGTTACCGACAGCCAAATGGCCGACACGGCTGCCGTCAAACTCTAAATGTGTAAATCGAAACTCTCTGCTCGGTGCGCCACAATCAATATCTGGTCCTCCGGACAGGAAGATATTATTTCTCGGCTCTCAGTGTATTATTGCGTGCATGTGTGTGTGTGTAGGGGGGCTCACATTATTCCTCTTCCTGGGGGGCATGTTGCATACCGCAGAGATGACTACAATATAGATGTGTGTCATTTATTCCGGTGTGGAGATCAATTTCAGTGATCGCTGTGGGCCAGGGAGACGGGGAGCAGCGGAGAGATGTAAACAGACTGAAACAGGAAGGAGTGGATATTATCCATGTCACGGGAGGAAACATTATTGCTGCTTATATTCGGTTTTAAAGTGGAAATGCATTGATTCTCATGGTTGGAAGAAAAGTTAAGTTGGAGCTAATTTTGTGTGGAAAATGTTGCTCCGTGTGTCTGTTAGTAAAATATCTCCAGAACCTCTGAACAGGTTTTTATGATTCTTACAGAAACATTTCTTTAGATACAACTGATTAACTTTTAGAGTCGCCCTAATTTAATTTGGCCACCACAGCTAACCAACAACAGCCAACACAATAAATGGTTGTAACTCAGTCAGTTCTAGTAGCTGAGAGTCATCCTCAACACATATTCTGAGCTCTAGTCTTTGTGCAACATATTTTATTTGAAACTTTGCCACAAACTGTCAGCGTTGACACGGTCTTTTTGATAGCAGATTAAATCATTAACTAATGGATGGATTTTAATGAACATTTTCAGAAAGTGCATCTAAAAATTAAACCCAGTTCATGTCTGCCACAGATGACTGATTTTTGCCAACTTAAAAATGACTCTAACTTCTTCAGAATGGCAGATAATGAAGTGAAGTTTGTGTGGTAGTAGCTGAGAGTTTACCTGAACACATCCTCCGAGCATTAAGAAGTAAACAGTAAATAAACTGGACTTCGACAGCACCTTTCTCACCAACCAAAGTGCTTTACAACCCAATCTGTTGTTTACTCATACATTCAGACAGCACTATATTTAAATAACTGTTAAAATCAAGACTTAGCAACTTGGTGTTAATTTACTGTAAGAACAACAAGCACAAAACTTTAAAGTTTAGCTCTTTTTACTTTCTTCTTCTTCTGATGTAACTCAGGTTTATCTGTCTCCCTGCTGGCAGACATTTGTAAAATTAAAAGAAAAAGATGTTTGGTTGAGTTTAGTTGACTTAAAACCAACAAATAAAATCTTAGCTTCTGCAACAACAAAGCACAAATTGCAGGAAGTGGCTGATTTCCAGGAGAACACGCTGCTGCAGCTGCTGGATCTGAAAATCTGTTCTTCGGTTTTTAGCATCTTCTTTCCACTTCAGCTGAGAAATACATTTAAAGAAGGTTGTTAAAAAGGAAAAAGTGACTTTTCTCCCTTAGATGTGCGACTGTTTCCGAACTGATGGAGGGCAGCTTTCAGCTGCTCTTACGTCGAGGATTTCCTGATTTTCTGCAGCCGAACAGCTCAGGCTGGTGATTCTTCCTCCAGACCGATAATCACTGAATCGTTTCTGAACTAGCCAAACTAAAAAGCGCCTCATGTCACCTTCCTGAAAACACACCCAGATTAGACACACCTACTTTATTTTTCTTTGTAATTTAAAGACAAATCAGGGATGTCTCCCCAAACAGAGCAAAGATTCCATAAAAGGCAGTAAATTTCATGTGAATCTGTTCGTTTTCCCCTCCGGGTCAGGATTTATGGAGACCGAAGTGTAAATTATTAATGAGAACTTGAAAGCTCATCAAGCTCCACAGTTTGGTGAGTCACCGCTGCTCAGCTGTAACTAGTTATTATTGTTGGAATTTGGTTTGCAGATTTGGCTAAAACACTTTTTGTTTTTGTTTGATATCTAAACGAGACCCCAGAACATATTTCTAATACTTTTCTCTGAGCCATTCTGGATTTTTCTGCTGCAGGAATGATTTTTGGACCATTTTCTTTATAAAAAACATTATTTTTTTGGGCTGGATTGAAGCTGCGGTTGGGTTGTGAGCTGACTGGTTTGATCAGTTTTATTATAGATCACTCAGCCACAGGTTGCTCTCCTCCCATCGAGGCCAAGTGTCTGTAAAATATTTCATCACTTCTGTCTGACAACAGCTGCAGCAGCTCTGATAAAACTTTAATAATGGTGACACATATCCATCTTCTCACTGCCGGGTTTGTGTTTCAGTCAGTTTTATTAATCAGACGCACTGAAGCATCTTTATTACTATTTTACAATACAATTTAATTTTTTAAAGCACTTTAAAATCAGCGCTGTTGACCAACAAATAAAAACACATAAAAATCCGAAACAAGAATAAAAACAAAGCAATATAACAGTTAAAACCATAAAACGATAAAAATAAAAAGCCAGCATTTCAAACTGAGTTAAAAGTAGAAAAGAAAAATGTTTTAAGAGATGATTTAAAAACAGTTTGCAGGCAGAGACTAATATTTTCACATCCTATAATGTTGATTTAGTTAAAAGAAGTATTTTGGTGTGTAAACCCAGCTCTGTATTTTTATATGATTCATATTTTTCACACAGAAACTGTTTGTTTGAGGCTTACTTTCTGTTTTGCATCTCCACCTGTCCTGTTAAAGAGTGCTGTCAGGGAGTGACAGACACAGGTGTGCAGTTACCGTGGTGACCCTAAGAATTAGGGATCTCGGTTCTCTTCGCTCTTCTACGGTTTATTCATCAAAACGTCGGCATTTTGGCAGCTTAGATTGTTACAAAAAGAAGATCCCGGTTACTTTAGAGACAAAAAGTTTATTTAAAACAGTGACACCCTTCAAAATGTTTTAAGATTTCTAGTTTAAATTGTAAAATGCTAATTAAAGCCTTAATTTTATTCACAAGAATTAGTAACACGGACACAAACTTCTTGTTAGAATCACTTTTCCCAAGTCCTGAACAGAACCCAGTTTGTCTCCTTTAATTAGGCCTTTTAGGTGCTTCTTGCCTTTATCCGGGGCTCATTATGAGACGCACCTGAGAAAACCTCGGGAATATTAAGGAGCAGCAGCCCAGCAGACTGTGTCTGATGCTGATGCATGGAGGATGTTTCATTAAAGAGCAGCGCAGTGTTTTCTACAAATCTGTGTCCCTGTGGACCTGCAGCTTCTCTTCTACATCATTAACTCTGACAGACACAACAACACGG
Source organism: Kryptolebias marmoratus (assembly GCF_001649575.2). Lineage (NCBI taxonomy): Eukaryota > Metazoa > Chordata > Actinopteri > Cyprinodontiformes > Rivulidae > Kryptolebias > Kryptolebias marmoratus. The sequence continues at coordinate 2,129,020 of NC_051448.1, read as the reverse complement.
ATTTCTTCTTTTTCCATTAATAAAAGATTACAGTTAATGCCAGGGAAGACTGCTGTTCACTTGATTTTATTAGAAAACTTAGAGTGCTTTGTTAGCATGTTTTCTCCTATAAAAACACTTTATTTGTGTAACTAATATTCATTATGTTAAACTAAATATTGTTCTTTTAATGGCTTCTAACTGCATCCTGTCTTCAACACAGAGTGCTGCTGCACCTTAAAACAGTTAATGTAATTATTCCAACAAAAGATGTAAATAAAAAAGGTCCACTGTGTGTGTGTCGGTGTGTGTGTGTGTGTGTGTGTGCGTGTGTGTGTGTGTGTGTGTGTGCATGCAGTATATGCAGTTTTGCAACAGGAAAAGTTGCACAAACTGAAACCCCAATCCAAAATAAAGTTGGAACATAATCATTTTCAAATCTCCAAAACCTAAAATCACCAACATCCAATATCGGCTTTCAGCCTTGACCTTTGACCTCAGAGATTTCTACAGATTCTTTAAATCTGTTGATATTATTAGCTGCAGGTGATGGGAGATTTAAAGTCTTCCCAGTTTTCTGTTGAGGAACATTAATCTGAAATCGCTCCGTTATTTTTAGACAGTTCTTCACAGACTGATGAATAAAATGTTCTTTTTATACCCATCCTTTAAAGAACATTTTATAAATTAATCTAATTAGTTTCAAAATGCTCCTCCAGCTGTTTCTCATTAGTGTCACTTTCTTGTACAGCCTGTTGTTGAGACCCTGTCCCAGCGTTTTTAAAGATGTGTTTCTGCCGTCAAGATTAAAATTACCTTTTCTTTCTTCCACAAAAAGTACACTTTTTAAATTTGAACATTTAAAATATTTACTGTGATCCACTATGAATAAGAGTTTTGCAAATCATAGCATTCTGGTTTTCATTTTTGTTTTTTTGCATTCATTTTACACAACGACTCAACTTTCTCACATTTGGAGTTGTATAACTTTCTTTTTTTTGTCTTGCAGTAAAGTTTTGTTATGTAATTCTCCAGCACTCCACCCCTTGGTGCAGTCTAAATGTTTCACAGAGAAAACACGCTGTTAACGCTGCAGATATGATGCTCAATTCTTCATCAGCTGCTCCTCACAGTTTCTCTGTCTGGGTTAATACACAGGTTAAAATCGGGACATTGTAGAGAGAATGTCGTTAGCAATGCTAATTAGGCGAATCAGAAGGAAATGACAGTCAGAGCTGCTGCTGTGAAGCTGAATCTGTGATCTTTAGCTCACAGAGAGCCGAGGAGATTGGAGATAATTTAAATGTTCAGAGGCCCGAGGCTTCAGAAGCTGGTTTCATGTCATGTTAGGAGGAGGCGAGAAGAGGAAATGTGATCGCTGTGAGTGTGTGGAGGCAGAGGGATACTGTAGTCACTCTCTCTGAGTCACAGACAGCCAATTATAAAAACCCAAAGGCCACCTCTTCCTCTCTCTCCTCATCTGCCTTCTGCACTTCCTACCTCGCTCATCCTGCCTGTCTCGGTCTCCATCGCTCTCATACTTGTTCTGTTTTTATCTGAGACTCCATACTTCCCCATCTCTCCGTCTATATAAGAACCTCTGCCTCATTAGTGAACCCCGGTGGAGGTAATACTGGGAGGAAGCCATGAGAAGAAGCAGGAAAAGCAAAGGAGGAGTGGAGATGAAAGCAGTGGAGAGGTGAGGAGTTTAAAGGAGATAAAAAGAGAGGAGGGTTTGAAAGGAGAGTGAAGAGCTTAAAGGAGAAGACACATTAGAGGAAGTAGAGAAGAGATAGATGTAGATTAGTTTTGAAATAGAAATTAGATTATTAGATTCTCAATGGGAGGTGCATTAGTACAATATTACACTTCATTTCATCTGCATTTGATGTTTCCACTTGTTTCCCTCTGTTCCTGTTAATTGCACCAGTTTAATCAGTAATTCTGTTGGATGCATGTAGAAATAAATGTTTGGGTGTGTGTTTGATAATAAGTGTAGAAACGGAGGAATACCTGTTCAGTTCCCATCCTTCAGAAGATATCAATACTTGTGTGGGCTTTTAAGGAATCTTTCAAGAAGGTGTGAGACGTTCCAGGTTCAAACCCCTCAATATTGTACAGTCCAGCTATCAGGGAAGGGCTCCACATGACATACAGAGTGCAATGTTTTTAATCATTTTTAACAGAAACTGTCCTCACAAACAGGGTTGGGAGTCCTGGACAGATCCAAGAACAAAAACAAGACTGTTGGCACCTCCCAAACCTAACAAATAATTAACAGAAATAAAAGTTGACTAAAAAGGACATGGTTCCAGGCTGGTGTGGGACCAGCCACCGGTGGGCGGGGCTTGTTTTTGTTTATTTTTAATGACAATTAATGATAATCAGCTTTGAGAAAAGGACAGGTTAATTGAGCAGACAATTCAGTAATAAAATGTCACAGAGGTGTGTCAAAACTGCCCGACAATCAACTTTCAGCCTAAACTATATCACTTCTTTTTTACATTAGAAGCCACAGTTTGTGTGATTTGTTGTCTCTGTTTGTCCTGGTCAGCTGTTGTGTTCTTCTTGTTTTTCCTCTCAGTGAACAAACTGCAGCTGTGTCACCAGTTAGATTATCTTCCATTAAAATATTAATTCAATCTTTACTAAAACTCTTACAGTAACACATGTAGAACATGTTTTGGTGTATGGTTTCTGTTGTTGATAAAAAGTTTTTTGTTTCTGAAGGTCACTACAACATCGTGTTCAGTGAGGCTCGGTGACCATTCCCTCTGTGTGTTATTGATCCGCTGTGTGGATGTTAGGGAAGGGAAGGATGATGTAAAGTGTTTGTAAGTAAAAGAAAAGATCTGAAGGCTGAATCATAGAGCTGCACACCAGTCCGGAGTGAAAGGAGTTATGATTTTAGACAGTGAAAAATAAAATATGTAAATAAGCTGGAAGCCTGGGTGATAAAACTGTGAGGAAATCCCTGAATGTTGCATCTTGGAGTTGGCCACATTTTTAACCCTCTTTTTAAACATGACATTAATTGACACAGCTTTAAGTTGTTTGGACACCGTCTGCTGGAACTCAAAGGATTGACGGCCTTGATGACCACGTCTGGTTCAGATGATGGTGATGTGTGTTTATTGCAGTATTAAACAGTAATATTGTACATTACAAGGTTTTCTAATTAAATTGTGATCACTGTAAAATGATTCATACTTATTTAGTGACACACATGGAATATTAAACCAGAAGAAAATCATTTGTTTGTTTGTTTGAAAAGGTGCATCTTCTTCTCTTAGCCTTCTGCTCGACATGCAAACACACACATTCAGTGTTTCAGTGCACAAACAGATCAACAAAACTTCATGAATTCATGTTTTCAGAACTGAGACACAAAAATCCACCTGCAGCTTGTGGCTGGTTTTAGGTCTGGGACAGCATGTTGCTTCTGTTTTTGTTTTTGCAGACTGCTAAACAAGAAAACAAGCTAAAAACTGCAGGTTCAGCCTGTCTCAGAGCCACTTTGTGTCTTTTGTTAATCCTAAATCTTTATTCTGTTCTCCTACGTATAATACTGATGATTGGTGGATTCACCTGCGTCTGAGGTTCAGGTTTTTAATAAATCAGTTAAATGAAACACTGTTATAAACATGCAAACTGAATAAATACATTTATTTATCTTTTCAAAATTAGATCAAGTAGTTTCTGCTGAATGAACTTCATATTCTAATCCTAAATGTTGGTAATTTGTTTTTTTTTTCTCCTCCGTGACGAGAAACTTGTTAGATTCTTTATCTTCCAGTTTGTTTATTTGTCTCATGAGGTTTTGTGTGTGTGTGTGTGTGTGGAGCAGTTAAACTACTCACAGATATTTGCAGTGCATGTAAATAATCTCATTTAACACACTTGATCAGATGAATTCAGGCACTGTCGGCTGTTGTATCGGTGTAGCTGTCAAATACAGCTCTGAGAAATATCCGCGTGTGTGTTGATGCACAACGTCAGGGCACAAATATCAAGCATGTCTTCTAATTTCATCTGTAGATACGAGGAGGGCTCGTCTTGCTCCTACTTCTTTGAATCCTATTTTTATTCTGCTGCTTCTCAATTGTTTAAGCTTTAGAACCTCAGAAAACAGAAACGTTGGTGTCACTCTGTCACCCCGTCGTTTTACAGATACTGAGCTGAAGTTTGTTCTGGTAGTAGCTGAACATCATCCCGAATACACAATCTGAGGGCAACACATTTGCTTACAACCTCGGCATCAACTAATAGAAAACTATGTTTGTCTGTTAGCAAAATATCTCAAGAGCTATTGGACAATTTTACATGAAACTCTGAGAAAAGAATCATTGAATGTACATCTACAACTTGAGTCGGCTCAATTCAAGATGGCCGACACAACTAATCAACCTCAGATACTGACCATAAAGTTTGGTGTGGTAGTAGCTGAGAGTCATTCAGAACACACACTCCAAACTCTACAACTTTTATAACTTTTCAACTTCAGAGGATCTTAGTGTAAAACTCGGCGGGTGAATTAATGCTACTAATTTAATTTAATTAGTTTTTAGGTTGCAATGAAAGTTTAGAAATAATGTGATAAATTGAAAGTACTGCTGAAACATCAGTGATATTACGTTTATTTTGTGTAACTGCACAAATGACAACATGAATTCATGTTTAAGAATAAAAGCTGTACAAATGATCCTTCATGTGATCACAGCACATTTATTAAAACTTTTATTTTGAAGTGTTCCTGTTATAAACTCACTTCTACCAGACAGAAAAGGTCATGACTCCACTGATCTGTGCAAATTTAAAATATGCTTTTTCTAAGAAGAAGCGTGTAAAGATCACGTTATCACAAATCTGACGTGTGTTTACTTCCCTCACTTTGAGTTTGTGTAATGTTGCAATTTAAGTTGATGAAGAGGTGTGTGTCCAGTATTGCCTCCGACAGCTGTGCCGCTCGGAGCAATGCAGGCATCACGCACCATCTGCCGTGCGCACACGCCCACGCAAACACGCAGGCTTGCGCACGCATCAACATGTTGTGATTTAAGCAAACAGGCACATCCACCACCTGCCGTGGCTCTCAGCCACCTACTGTTGTCTCCCTGCGTTCACCTCACACACACACACACACACACACACATGCAGGTAGTGTCAGTCTATTTGTGGTTTCCTGCCTTCTCTTTACCTCTGTCTGATATTAAGCGTGTGTGTACGGAGCCTGTCATGTTTTAATTAGCTTGTATGCTTCTGTAACAGTTGCTTTTAAACACTGATATCGCTCCCAGGAGCCATGGAAAGGTGCTGCTGTGTTTCCTGAGTGTGTGTGTCGAGGGGGTGATTGGATTATTGTATCTCAGCATTTTAAAGCGTGTGTGTGTGTGTCACAAACAATAGAGAATTTAAGCTTAGATAGATGGCACGAAGCTGCAGCAATAAATCCGCAGGGACAGCAGCTCCTTTTTGTTAGTCCATGAGCGTGTTTTTATACTCCTTAACAACGGAGCAGCCATTTTTGGTGCGACAGTGAATGTGCAGACTAACTGTCCAATGAACTGCTTCACTGACTGGTGGACACTTAATGGCTTCTTTACTCACTGCCTGCTTCTTCTCGTTTATTAATCTTACTAAGGAATACGTAGAAAAAAGAAATCTTTTTGCTGCTTCACTTTTCTGGTAAACTTTCAGAGTTGGACTCTGTTTCCTGCCTTTATAATGGTTATATATTTAATATATACATGAAAAAAGTCATTTAATAACCTCCACCTGAGAAACAACATAATAACTGCAGAATAACATATCTGTATTTAAAGAAACCTTTAAGTTGGAAACCAACAAATGCATTTTATGGTAAGAAAAGGGGAGCAAAAGACTTGTAGATGGATGGATGGATGGATGGACGGATGGTGGATGGATGGGTGGATGGATGGATGGATGGATGGA
>NC_051448.1:2105467-2122551 GCF_001649575.2 Kryptolebias marmoratus | reverse complement strand
TGGATGGATGGATGGATGGGTGGATGGATGGATGGATGGATGGATGGATGGATGGTGGATGGATGGATGGATGGATGGATGGATGGATGGAACCAACCAAAACCTATTTCAGTATCAGTAATCTTCTTTTCTTCCAGGTGTTTCTTACTTTTACAGTTTTTTGTTGCCTCTGACTCTCTTTGTTGCCTCTAGATGTTTTGCTGCCATCAAATTTAAAATTTCCTTTTTATTTTTCCAAAAATTGCAGTTTCTTATTTTTAACCTTCAGTATGTTTACTGTCGTGTTGTGAATAAATTATGGATTTAGGAGATTTATAATCATTGCATTCTGGTATTATTTACATTTTACACAACATTCCAACTTTTTTGGAATTAAAGTTGGACATGAAAACAACTGTTAAGGATTTTTTTTAATGTTTGAAACCCTAAAAATACATTTTCAGCTACTTTAAACTGCAGGAATGCTTTTTATTTCTTTCCTTAAGACAGCAGAGCACCTTTTGATTCTCAGTTAATCCCAACAGCCTTCCTGATTTGTTTTATTTCACCTTCTTTTTGTTTTAAACAACATTCCGTGTGTTCATTTCTGATGCTATTTATCAATGGAAGAAAAATGCAAGAAAAAAAAAAGTTGAAAGTGTTTAACTCCTGTCTAAGTTTGTTTGTCTTTCTATCTAATCATGGGAATGAGGTAAATTGGCCCGGTGATGGATGCAAAGTGACAGCCCTGTTTTGTTTTTGTTCATCACATCAGCAGCAGAGTAAAAATGGATGCTGAAGCAGCTTTTATCTCCTATTTGGGATCAGTTTGAGAAGGCTGGTTTAATGACTAATTTAATCATGAATGGATGGCTTATTTAACTGAGTGGCTGCACAGAACTTGAAATACTAATACTGAAGCATTTTTTATTCTAATAAAAAGGCAGGAAACCCAGAGGCTGCAAGCATTCATTATTTTACAGGAAAGGGGCATTTATCACTGAGATTAAAAACACGCAGAGCCATTTGCATATTAGAAAAATATATATATTTTGGCTCAATAAATCATTTGCAGCTCCAGGTTAGGAACTGCTGCTCTATTAGGCTTCATAAAAATACCTTCTAAAAGTTGTACATTGACTGAATAGTACATTATATTTTAACTTCTTTACCCGGAGAGGTCACTACAGTGGGCAGTTATTTAAGAGCTGTTTTCTACTATTTGTGTTGATAGGATGCTTTTACACAAACAACCACTTTAAACTCTTTTGTGTCACTCTATACACTGCCACCCATTGAATAAACAATGGAAATACACCATAAAAAGATTCCAACCATAATGGCCGACAGTCAGCCAGAGATGCTGAACAGCTCAGGAATATCTTATCAGTTCTTCTGTAGTAGAAGAACTTTAAAGGTTAACATTTTTAACATCAAAAAACAGCTAAAGAGTAATACGTTTGTTAAAATTTAAAATATTAGTTTTATGTTGGAAGGAAATTATGATTAATCATCTGTTCCTTAAAACAGACATTCTGGAAGATGCTGACATGTGTTAGCTACCACTTTAAACTTGAGTGTGCTGTTAGTATGACTGTGGAGCTGAGGTAGCTGAGGGAGCTGAGGATGCTGAAGGAGCTGAGGATGTTGAGGAAGCTGAGGATGCACAGGGAGCTGAAGGAGCTGAGGATGCACAAGGAGCTGAAGGAGCTGAGGATGTTGAAGGAGCTGAGGGAGCTGAGGATGTGGATGGAGCTGAGGATGGTGAAGGAGCTGAGGATGTTGAGGTAGCTGAGGATGCACAGGGAGCTGAAGGAGATGAGGATGTTGAAGAAGCTGGGGGAGCTGAGGATGGTGAAGGAGCTGAGGGAGCTGAGGATGTTGAAGGAGCTGAGAATGAGTAAGGAGCTGAGGAAGTGGAGGGAGCTGAAGGAGCTGAGGATGTGGATAGAGCTGAGGATGCTGAGGGAGCTGAGTATGTGGAGGGAGCTGAGTATGCTGAAGGAGCTGAGGACGCACAGGGAGCTGAAGGAGCTGAGGATACTGAAGGAGCTGAGGATACTGAAGGAGCTGAGGATGCTGAAGGAGCTGAGGATGCTGAGGGAGCTGAAGGAGCTGAGGATGTGGATAGAGCTGAGGATGCTGAAGGAGCTGAGGATGTGGAGGGAGCTGAAGGAGCTGAGGATGCTGAAGGAGCTGAGGATGTGGAGGGAGCTGAAGGAGCTGAGGATGCTGAAGGAGCTGAGGATTTGCAACCTGGCAGAGTTTAAAGACGGAATGAAATCATCTTTGCCAGCGAGCAGATATGAGCAGATTCAGAGGTGAATTAGGTTTGTTGATAATTATTTTATAGTTTTGCAGAATATATCATTTAATTTATTTGTTTGTAAACTACATATTCCAATGGCCAAATAAATGTTGTCGATCATATTAAAAAATCTCTGAAAAATACAAATTAAAAAACTTTTTTTTAAAAAATTTAATTCCTGAAGACCTCTTAGAATCAACATCCTGACTGAGTTATAATTCCTCACAGAAACTGCGTTGTGTATTTTATCTTTAGGTTTTAACATCTGGATCAAGCAGGATTTCCTGCTGTATTATATTATATTTTGACCTGTATTTTATTGCTTGATGATTATTATGAGTTTCATTGAATTCCTGGGAGGATGAATATAGTTTGAGGACCCAACGGACGTCAGTGTCAGAGGGACCCTCCGTCTCCTCATGTTTACTTTTCTGAGTTGATCGTGTGTGTTTGCTCAAGTGTGTCAACAATTCAAATTGTGATTCGGTGTGTAACTGTGTGTTTAGAGAAGTGATGAGGCATATTAGTGTGACAACTGATTTTTGTGTGTGTGTAGGTTCTGACGCTTGTGTTTATGTGTTTGTGACTGAGAGTCTGGGAAGCTCTCCAAAACAGGACGTCCGCCCTCCAATCACCAGCTGTTTACCTCAGATAGCTCACAATAAATCTGAAGGACCACACACACACACACACACACACACACACACACACATATTAACACCATGTCACACACTGTCAATCACTTTCTCTTCCCATCAGATATGATTAGGCAATCTTTGACACAGAGGTGGAGTCATGTGAGCGTATTTGTGCGCGTTCATGTATTACTCACGTTTTGGGAACATTTTTTTGTTCGGGCGGCCATATTGAGGAGAACTGACTCCAGTTTAGGAAGAAAATGTCGCTCAGGTTTAGTCAGAAGTCTTGTTTAAAGGTCAGTTGGTGGTAGGTTTGAGTTAAGTATCCAGATAATAAATGAAAGTCACTGTAATGTCCTCTGAAGTGACGAAAACACAACTTGGTGTGTGTGTGTGTGTGTGATGTCTCTGGAGTTATGACAGTGCCCAATTAAGGAGTAAGCAGAGAGCAGTGACTGGCTGCCTGACTAACGAACCAAATGTGTGTCTATGAGCCTGTGTGTTTGCTCTAATAGCTTCATATTGCTCTATAAAACGGCAGCCAGATGGCCATTTGCTTCCTGCAACTGTCCTGAATCTTCAAGGTGACAGAATCAGTGACTCTTTTTGCTCAGGGACAAGAAACGGGATCTCTCTAATGACGCTGAGCAGCGTGACGGCGTAAATTCAGAGTAAGACATGTTGAATTCAGCTAATAAAGAAGAAAACTGTACTTTTGGCCACAAACTCAACTGACGGGCCTTTCTCCTGACCTTAGAGCTCAAACTCGTTTTCACAAAGAGACAAATTTAAAAACCTGATCAAGGTTTAAACTACTGTGGTGTTTTAGTTGTTCTCAGGATCTTGTGGCACCCCTAATACTAATATTGTTTTAACTTTGTCCTTTTTGCATCACATTACTCTACAGATGAAAGGGCTTTATTATAAGAAATGATGCAAAACAGAAAGTTTGAGCCTAATTGAAAGACTCTTGATCTGTTTAAGATATGTAAGACTTTTTGTTAATTCAGTTATTCCTTATCATATCTTAAACCACCATTTTTTAAAGAGAGAGAGAGCAGAGTTTGCTCTTTGGACAGTTTGTCTGTTTGTTTCATAGCAACAGCAGGAGTGGCTGCAGCTTCTCTGCAGAACTCGGAGTGTTGAGGACTTCAGAGGAAACAGAACATCAGCACTTTGAAGAGAAGGTCATCTGACTGCTGGCTGCAGGAGAACCCAAGACCTGTGTGTGTGTGGGTGTGTGTGCGTGGAACTGGCTGCATTTTAAAGTACAATGACCACAGTTAATTCCAGCTGAACTGCACAGAACTGTTCAGACACAAAGACACAAAGCATGATTACGAGTCTGAGCTGTGGCTTCAGAGTGCTTCCTGCCCTCAGCTGTTGTGAAAATGCTTTGAAAAACCTGCAGAAATCAACTGAAATCCCAAAAAGCTGCACTTTACTGAGCCGTAGGACCATGAGGTCCAGAACAGGGCGACCTGACCAGAGCAGATTAATGACTGATTTTTACCTCAGCTGGTTTCTGATGGAGTCAGTCTTCCAGGCGGAGCTCAGATTCATCAGTTTCTGTGTTTTACACTTTAGCATAAAATAAAAACACCCTAACTAAGAAGAAACTACATCTGAGTTGTTCTTAATGTAAGTAAAAAAGGACTAAAACTGAGCCAGAGTTCCCAGAGTGTAGTAATACTCTGTTTTATTGTTGAAAAGCTTCTTATTTTGCAGAATGTGGCTCAAATTAAAACGTCACGTGTTTTTTGTTTGTTTTGGCCCCTTTATAAAGACGAAACAAGGAATATCCACCTGTTTAAGAGACAATTGGATATTTCCATTTGAGCTACTGGAGAAAAAAGCTCCTTAAAGCTGAAATTCTGCACTTTAACCCTGCTGGAATTATTTACTTGTAACTTGATTATGTTTTAGTAAAATATCACATTACGTCTGTGACCTAACTGCTTCTTATTAAACTGAGCAGTAAAATTGTTTTATATCATAAAATTTGTTCTGAAATGAAGGCAGTTCAGATGATAAAGGGAGTTTTCTTGCACTTATTGCTCAAATGGATGCTTAATAGGACATCAGATGAAGGTAATCAGGCATCGGTGGAACAATTATGAAATCAAAATGCTGGTTTAGGGTTTTTCAGAGGAGCTTCTGAGGGCAAAGACACAAATGAAACACCAGGTTAAGGCTTAGAATATGATTAACTTTTATTAGAGCCACATTTTTCCCTGAGTCAGCCACAAAGTTACCCATAAATCATTGTGGCTCGCTCAGCCTGTGACCCTCATTCCAACACACCGCCTCTGCTCTAACGGTGTGTGGATGAGTCCTGCGTACCCTGACTTCTCTCTTCTGCATGACCTTAAACCATGTGGAATTATTTATCATTCACATGCATGTGACACAACTTTTCTGAAGCATCCTCCGAACTGTGAGTGTCGTCCACACAGACGAGACCAGAGCAGGTCTGTGTGTGCAGAAAACAGATGAAACGAGGAGATGGCCAGAGGGAGGAACACAACTCTTTTTCAGCATCGCTTCCTGCAACATTCAGCCTCCAGGCATCACAAGACGAGACCAGAATCACAGATGGGGGATCCAAGAAATATTAGAAAGCCCTCGTTTACTCTGCACCATGCGTGCAGCGACAGGACGCTAAAACAATCAAATATTTCACTCAGCCACGGGAATTCTGATGGTTTTAATGTTAAAGTAAGAAAAAAAACCACAAGTTTAGGTTGGATTTGATTTATTTCTTTTAACTTGAAATTCAATATGTTGCTCAGACAAAAGGAAACGATGTGTTACCAGAAAAGAGACATATTTAGAAAGTTAGCTTTGAAATTCTCCAAGTGCTACTCGTTGTTCATAATCTTTGCTTCAAACTTACGCAGTAATTGTTGTAGTCCATCCTATCTGTCTGTTAGCAAAATAACTTCTGAATCACTGGGCAGATTTAAATGAAACTCAGAAAGTAATCATTGGTTGTACGTCAGCAGCTCATTAACATTTGGCTTCAACACGACTAAAGAAGGCTGCCACAGCTAACCAACGTTACTTAGAAATAAGTTGGTTTTAGTTGAGAACTCTGGCATGAGAGGTGGAGGGAAATATGCATTTTTTTAAATCTGATCAGCTTTTGACCAGAGTTTAGTTTTTGCAGGATTTGTTGTTTTTATTCGACCTCTGCAGAGACCACACCAGATTCTGCAGCTGAGTCTGAGATATTAATGTCATCAAGAGCAGCTCTCAGGGGTAAAAGTATGAGAATAAATTATTTTTTATTATTTTTAATAAAAGGCACACTTCAGTGAATACTTCTTGAGCAGATTAAAGCAGAATATTGTTTCTAAATGAAGACAATGTGACACTCTTGGGTATTTCAGATGGAAATTGAGTTTGTTTCTGCAGGTATCATCACTCACTGGCATGTTTTGAGCAAACTGGGTCAGATTAACGTCCATGTCCCAGGAGATTAAATTATTTTGACTTCAAACATGCAGCACATTTCGTTTCTACAAGCATCATCACCAGGAGCGCTCAGGAAGCTCAGACCCCCCTTTGAGCCGACTTTTCCCAGGTTCCTTCTCAAACACAACCTTCTTTTAGGGCATCCTCTGTGTTATTGCAGGAAAATAAACAGAAGCAGCAAAGTCTGATGGAATTATGAGCATCATTTATGTGATTGTACAGCTAATATCAAAGCGTTCCAGTTCAGCCGATAAATGTTTTTCTCTCAGCTGCTCCTTCCTGCAGGGTCGCCACAACAAGCAAACTCACAGGAAAGATTTAATAATTATTAATAATTGTTTTATGCCGGATGTCCTTCCTGACACAACCTGGGCTTGAACCTGCAGCCTCAGGATTATGAGACCGCGGCGCTGACCACTGATCCACTGCCACTCGTTCACCGGACAAATACAGACAGAAAAATGAAACAAATTTTTCAGAAACGTTAAAAAGAAAATCTGCACTCAGTGACCAGTTTCAGAATTGTCAAACATTGTGAAGAAATAAAGCAGGTTTGATTTTTTTCTTCTATTAGTCATGTTTACAAATATATAATCTTAATATAAATATTTTAAATTCCTACTACAGGGTTTTTTAATCTGGCACCATTTGAGACCATTTTATTAGTTATCAAAATGTCAGCACAACATTTTTAGAATGTGGTTTAACTTCAGTAAGCATAAAAAGACTGGCTGGCGCTGGAGGATCAGCCATTTTTGGTGAATTTCAGCTTCTTTGAACTGAGCTGCTGTTTACGGGCTGCTAGAAGGCCTGATTTGTCTTTTTTTCCCTGTGCCAAAAAGTAAGCTGCTGTTTAAATTAGATATGAGAATTGGGCTGGGATAAATCATCTCCACATAAATCAAAAGTTGGTTCAGCAGCACAAAGAGTTTGTGCCGCATTAAGTGTAACAAATTGTCTCCAACCTCCTACGGTGGAAAGATCACAGTTCAGGGTTCAGCGTTCTGCTGCGTTCGGGATGTTGGTTCTTCCAGCTCTGCAGCTCACTGCCTCGTTAAATATGACTTCTTCTGAAATTTATTTTGCTAAAATAATAAAATACTTTGCAGTCTACAGTGTGTTTGTGTGCAGAGGGTGAGAGGCTTGGGTAAAAAAAAACAAACAAGTAGGACAGCAGAGACCCCTGCAACCAGACCTGCAGCCAACCTGGCAACGCACGAACCTCCAGCCATGACTGTGGGTGTGTGTGTGTCTGTGCGTGTGTGTGTGTGTCCATGTATTTGATACATTGTGGGGACAATTTTCCTAACATATACTACCTTGTGAGGACCAACTGCTCCTCGTGGGGACCAAAGCCTGGTCCCCACAAGGAGAAATGATGTTTTTGGTTTAAGGGTTAGGTTTAGGACTAAGGTGTGAATTGAGTTTAGGTTTGGTTTAGGGTTAGCTATGTACTGGTAATGGTTAGGGGTGGGGTAAGGGTAAGGGTTAGGGTTCGGGTGTAGTTAGGGTGTAGAAATGAATGGAAGTCAATGGAAAGTCCCTGCAAAGATAGAGAGACATAACGTGTGTGTGTGTGTGTGTGTGTGTGTGTGTGTGTGTGTGTGTTTTGGAGTGAATAAACTTGACGCCCCGTCCTCACAGGTTCAGCATTTTGTTATTATTATTGTTTTAGTTGTTGAATCCTGCATTCCTTCAATGAACAAAAGGCTAAATAGAGAAAAAAAAACATTAATATTGGACCAAATAACTTATGGCCAAAATAAGAATAGTTTTAAAGACCAACACTTATTTGTAAAACATTTGCCCTGAACCCGTCCGTGTGTTTGGATCTGACTTCCAGTCAATGTTAGTTTAAAAACAGTGTTTCTGTGAGGGCCAGTCCTTCACGTTTGAAAAAGCAGAAGAAATATAACATTTCTCAGCAGAATGTTTAAGAGAAGGCCTGTTCCCGTCGTGTCTTAAAAATTACAAAGCACTGCTTGTTCAATGCAGCCCGATACACAACGCCGCTGTCCTTTAAACATGAATTTCTCTGCACAGAAAATCAATTTAATTCAAGACACAATCTGTGTTTCTGTCCCAGCTACACGCTGAGGCACAGACCTGACTGCTAACTGCTACAACCTGGAGACACAAGTACATGACAACACTACCAAAAGTTACAGTGAAACAGGTTTATTCACAGAAACTGCATCCTGTCTGAGGTTTTCAGAAGCACAGACAGCAGAAAACAGCTGCTTGTCCGGACTACATATTTTATCTGCAGGAAAAACTGTTTGTGTTTGCTGGTTTGTGACGCTTAGGAAGGTTAATTTGCAGCCAAAAAGCATATTTAGTATATTAGAATCAGAGGATTGAGTTATCAGCCATCCGAAGAGTCGGGGTTTAAATATGAAGGAGGTTTTCGTTTGGATTCATTTGCTCTGATATCATAACCCCACAACCCTTTCTTATCTGAGCTGTAAAAAATTCCTTCTCATCTGAGTGAAACTGGGCCAAGTAAACACCCTGGACCGCAGACTCTGATCTGATCCATTTATAGAGATTTCCCCCAGCAGACACAGCATGCTTCCCTTTCCAAGAAATTATCACCATTTTAGTTTGTTCAAATAATCATCAACAAACCGAAAACGAAGGAAGGTGTTTGTCTCTGTTATGATTTGAAAGTCTGCCATGTTAGAAGTAAATTTAGTGGAAGAGGAGGCAAAGTTGTCACACGTGCAGCGAATTCTGGTGAGGGCTTAACGCAGGACGAATACACGCTAACGTTAACACCCACAGACCGCCATCCGGGGGGGGGCACATTCGCTTTCTCCAACAGCAGAAGGCTCCAGCCAAAAATTAAAAAGAGAAGTTACTAAATAATGTCAAGACCCAACAAGAAACGCTTTCTAGAGCTGGTACAGGAAATGGAAAAGGAAAGAAAAGAGAATTTTATTTTAACAACCTCCTGGGCTCCTCTGCTTCGATGTTAGCGCCGCTGCGATCTCCCGGTGGAGCGGAGAGACTCGTGTTTTCCAGAGTTTTTGGAGTGTTTGAAAAACATGAGGCTGGTGCTGCTGGGAGAGACGCTTCACTCCGGCGCTGCTGATATATTCATGCTTTACACTTTCACTGCTGTCTGCCTCGAACTGAGCTGACGCAGATGCATTTGTATTCCTGTGGAAACAATTTTGCCTGAATTTGCACAACTTCAGGTGAGCACGTACTGCCCAAGCCCTTTTCTTTTTGCAGATTTGTTTGGTGCAATTAGTGATATTGATCCATTTTGTGAAACAAGAGGAAATATTTTAATTACTGAAGCCTGAAAACACAAATGAAATGAGCCGTTATACAAGACAAGTCAGGCAAGTGTTTTCGGCACTAAACTGGTCTCAGCTTGAGCTCTTTTTTTATTTCTTCTTCTGCTTCTTGTGGGAGGCTGAGATCTAGTTAGCCGTCTCTTTTTCCCTCTGTTTCACATTGTTATGTAGCAAATCTCTTTGAAGCAACTTTGCAGACTGACAGCACACATGAGTGGGTATCTGTGTCATGACAGGAGAAAACCCATGAGGAATTTCTTCACTGGTAAGGAACAAAGATGCAACTGCTACCCTGCAGAGCCGAGCTGCACTATTAAAGAGAAATCCATTATTTTAAGACAAGATGGCACATTCTAAGGCAAACATGTTCAAATGAGACAAAAATGTGTAAAAAAAAAAAAAAAAAACAATTCAATGACATTTAAAACTCTTTTCAAAAAGGACTTGGATGAAATTGGAGTATTTGGGGCCATAAGAACAGGATGTTCTTTTAGGGGAAAAAAGCAATGAAAATTTTGAAAAACCTGAAAAAAAACCCAAACAATTGTTCATTTGAAAGTCTCTCCATGAGCTCAGGAACATCTCCGCAGGATGAGTGAAATCAGTTTGTCTCTGCAACCACAAACAGAAGATAAAACTGATGAAACTACAGGACAAAATGAATGTCAGGTTAGGAAAAGGTCACTCTGGATGTATTCAACGGCATGACTGTAAAAAAAAGTTTGGATGAGTTCTTCCATTTACTGAAACCACTCAACAGTTTTATAGTTTATGGAAGTCTTCACCTGCTGAATTCTGATCAAACATAAGAAAACATTTGATTTCAAAGCTGCAGATGTTTTACTATCAGCTCCGACAGTCATGCTGACACATTACTGTGAAAAGCACATCTCCTCCCCGGCTCCAGATCAGTTTCTGCTTCGGTCACCACACACCCACATCTTCATGGTATGAAAAGAAACCGTCTGCAACTCATCATGTTGTACCCGCCTTTATCTTCTTCCCCCTTTGTGCCCACTTTTTCACCCAAACAGATGGTTTAATCTGTAGGGTTCGCTGTAGTAACCTGCCTCAGGTTCAGGTAGGGCTCTTCTTCTTGTGATGGTTGGATGGTATGGAAGATGTACAGACTGGGACCTTGTCCTCAGTCGCTTCAGTTTGTCGTGGTGGAGAAAGTGTTCAGTCGAAAGACAAATCTCTAGATTTACTCCTCTGTTTACAATCTGACCCTACGGCCTAAAAACATTTTGACAACAAAGTTGCATTTTTCCACGGATCACTGAAGCAAATGTAATTAAAAATCTCCTCAGTTCATGACCTTTTCTTCATGATATCAATATAGAATAATTAGTTATTGCTTTTTGTTTGTCTTGGTTGTTGTTTTTTCTCTTGTGGATTTCAAATTGATCAATGAAAACAAGAAACAGACTGGAGTGATCCTCACATCAACTCCAAAACCTCCTGAGCTCTCCTTCCTCGTCTTCCTCCCAGCTTCCCTCCTCTTTCCTCGTATCTTCTCCTCCTCTTTTCCCGTCTGTCCGCAGCTCGTCTTTTGTCCGTCTCAGGATCTGAACTCAGATGAGCCTTTGAACAATGAAGCAAATGAAAGCTCTGTCACTGAGAACGACAGAGGAGGGAGTGAGAGAAGCTGGTTTCGGCTTCGTCTCGGCTTCTCACTCCTGCCTCTATTTCTGCTTCTAACCTCTGAATGAACCTCAGAGTTCAGGGACAGAAAGGGTGAGAAAGAGTGAGAAAGAGTGAGGACGACAGCAGAAGGTAGATGAGAAAATTAAAGAAAATGTAAAACGGAAACATGGTGACAAAAAGGGAGCATCAGGCTGACGAAGTAAAGGAGGTTTTAATGAGAGGAGCAAAAACATCAAACAAAAAAAGAGTGTCTAACTCATCATTTAAAAGATTTTACATGAAATAAATGTGGCAGAATATAAATATATAAGGACTAAGAGGTGTTTAAAGTCTGTCTTAAATAATCTACAATCTTCACTCTCATTGTTTTTTAAAGTTATTTAAATGATGACACGGCAAATGCTGAAAGACTTCTCAGCTTGTATTTAGTCTGAGACTCATTTAGCCTAAACTTTACATCTGTTATATAAATATGGATATAGTTTGGTCCACATGGAGACCAACGATGGGAATGTAAACGTTTTGGTCTGCAAGGAGTCTAGAAAGGTCACCAGATGGTATTATTGGTGCCGTCATAAGGAGCGATGGTGTTATCAGGCAGTTGCTGGAATCAAAACAGTGAGTGAAAGTCCCCAGAAACAGGATGCTGTGTAGATACAGCATTTAACAGAGTTTTGGTGACATGAGACTGGATTTGCCCAGCATGTGGGTCATACAGACGCCACAAAGTCCAATAAAACCACACTGACAATCAATAATAATATTAATAATAATATTTACCGTAAAACTGCTCCTGACCTGCTTATCTTCATTTCAGAAGTCTGCTTTAGCAGATTGTATCATGAATGTGAGGGTACAGAGTGAGCTGTTGTTGGTGGAGGTGGGCAGTAAAATAATGTGCACGGCCAAGAATACAGTTTTCACAACAAAAAAAGCTGCCTTTTCAAAACGCAAACCCACAGCTCGCTGGTGGCAAACACTCAAATTCAGTGAGACTGCAGTGGAAAATGTGCCTGTTTCTTCAGAAGTTTGTGTTGGAGAGTATCTGAGATATCACCGTAAGGCTTGAAGCATGTCACCGAACTTATTTTGTATTTTTAAATCAGAAAAAAAAGCAAGCTTGCTTATTGTCGGAAAGAAAAGTTTCTGCCAAGTATGTTTAAAGTAAACTGAGACAAAAATAGTTTTTTCTCCTGGAGAAATTGGAAGTGCCAGAAAGACAGAACAACTCAGCTTCCAGTGCAGCGAAGTAAAAATATAAAAACAGGCATTTTTAGATTTCTCCACCTCTTGGTCCTTCCACAGATGAATTTATAAAGAGAATAAATATTTAAAGCTGATGATTTACAGTTTTCTCCACCTTTCAGTGCTCACATCCCTGCATGTGCAGCGCCGCCCATATATAAACTTATTCTTTATGTTGGTGTGTTAGGCCTGACATACAGTAGCTGCAGCTCCCAAGTTAGTTTGCTTCACACAGGCAGGAAACCATCACTCACTGTGTAGCCTCTGGTCCAACAAACAAACACACACACTCACACACACGCAGAGATGCAGCGTAGGAGATGAATGTTCGGTGGCAGGCAGAGGGAGAGGTTTTCCACATGAGGGATTCTGTACAATGGATCTGTGGTCATTCTCCATCTCACACACACACACATGCACACACACACTGCTCACAAGGAGGCACACACCAAGTACATTGACGTAAACACACACACACAGAAGGATGACGTGTGGATTCAGCTGGGTGATGAATGAAGCAATATTTCAGTCTAAACCAGCATCCCACCACAGATGGTGGTATAGAAGTGCCTATACATTACACACACACACACACACACACACACTTATTACCCATCTCTTTTACACTTACACAAAATGTCTGAACCCATCTGTCAGAGTGCGACGAGGTCTGCAGCACCAAAATTACCTGTCTTATTACACACACACACTCACACAGATGCAAATGCATGTAAATTTACATTTATATGCAAACACACACACGGAGACACACTCATTAAACTCTGCAGACACTTTTGTGTTGCTTTATTGTTTTAGACAGAAACCCAAAGGGCAAGAAAGCCTCCAGCAGCACCTCACACCTGCAGAGACAAACTGGAACTGATGCACACCAACAACACAAGCCTTAGGCCCCGCCCACACGGGAACGCAGTCTTTCCAAACAGCCTTTTATTTGTCGTTTCTAAAACTGTTGCTACAAATGTTTTCATCCACACCAAAAGTACCAATGCCAGGCGTGTTGTGTCTTAATGCTGAGGATGACTCTCAGCTACTACCACACAAACATTATCTGCAATTTTGAGTAAGTTAGTGGTTTTTGTGTTGGATAAAGGTAGATTATCTGTGACAGCCATCTTGATTTGGGTTGACTCTAAATGTAAATCAGTTTTAGACTGAAAGTTTCGGTGGTTTGTGTCATAATTTGCTAACAGACAGACGGTGTTGACAGTAACAGTTTCAATGCCGAACCTTTAAATCAGCGGTCTCCAATCCTGGTCCTCAGGGCCTCCATCCTGCAGGTTTTCCTTGTTTCTCTGCTCCAACACACCTGATTCAGAGGTTAAATCACCTCTTCATGTTCTGCAGAAGCCTGTTAATCAGCCATTGATTCAAACCAGGTGTGTTGGAGCAGAGGAACAAGTCAAACCTGCAGGATGGTGGCCCTGAGGACGAAGATGGCGTGCAATGTGTAGCGCTCTGAGTCTGTGGTAAGGACGACTTTCAGCTACTAATACTGAAATTTTTAGCTCTATATCTAGTCTTGTCTTAGCTAATGTTGATTAGCTTTGTTGGCCATCTTGAACTGTGGTGTCTCCAGAATGTATTTTGTTGAATATGTTCGTTCAGTGACGACTTTCTGAGTTTCATCAGAAGATATCTTATGAGCAGACAAACAGGGTTGATGTCAATGTCAGCAACAAACACACCAAAGTTGAGCTTTGAATGAGTCGTAGCCATTTTTGTGGTTGCTAAGTGTGCCTAGCTGTGGCAGACATCTTGATCAGGATTGACTTTAAAACTTAACTAGGAGTAGATGTTAATCTAATGGTTACTTTCTGTGATTTTCATTCGAATCCATCCTCTGGATAATGAAGTATTTGGCTCTCACACACATTTGCAAAAACATTACCACTCTGCCTTCAGAGCTGGCAATAAAAACTGTTAAAGTTTTTTACAATAATCTCCAAACTTTACAAGTTTTTGATCGCAGTTTGTCGTTCTCTTGTAGTCAAAACAAAGATTTAGCAGCAGAAGTGAGAGAAACATTCAGGACTGAAAGAAGGCCGTGGTTAGATGTTCAAACATTCACATTAATTATGTTTTACTTGTTGACTTGATTTTAGTCATACTGAGTGTTTTATGTTTGTTTTTTTATCCAAAATAAATAAGTTCTGACTGATCTGGTGCTAAAATTGCTCACAAGAGAACTTATTTAGGTTAAGAGGTGTATAAAAAAGGGAAATAAAAACCTATTTACATGTAGTCAACAGCTGTTTTTTTTTTTTTTAACTGAAATTTGGTCCAGTTCCCAGTCTGTTTTTTTTTCTTCTTCTTTTTTCATTTGCTGAATTCTTAAAGCCCTTAAAGCTTTTCAGGGATTTAACCTGCTTCAATTAAAATAGTTGAATCCGCAGAAACTATTCATTTAAACTATTCATTCATTGGACTCATCGACTCGGAAATTTTCCTAATGGAATTTTCCAGTAACAGAAGAAATGAGGCATTATCGCTGTCCCCTCGCTGTTTCTTCTTTCTCTTCTTCTTCTCCTTCAGGAGAATAAAAAAAATCCCCCTGCTCCCTCGTTCACCGCCGACGTGCGCTTTAGTGTCTGATTATATAAATATGTAAATGGCTTTTGTCTGACCAGCCAAAACTGGGCCATCATCTCCTCTGTGAACACCTGAATGAAAATGAGAGATAGCGGCGGGAGAAGAGAGGCCAGAGGTGAAAAGCTTAACGAAATATCTCACTTCAGCAGGTGGGCTGCTTCTTTACTTGGATTAAACTGACATTGAGCCATATTGGACTGACCTAGGAGGGGAAAAAACCTCATATTTGTTAGAAAAGTACACTTGATTCCTTCCAGTAGTTTTTTGTAATAAAGAGCGGCTCTTCAGTGTGAATGTATTTGCATCCCATTATCCAACTTTTCCAATTTCCTCTCTGAAGTTTGCCTTTGCAGAAGTGTTTGGAAAAGCACACAGAAACACTTGAATGTATTCTGGGTCCGGTCTAAATGAAATGTTTGCTTTTATACATTTGGGTTGTGAGGAAGAAATTCCCTCTGTGAAGCCTCAAAGTCAAATATTTAAAAGATGGAAGAATAAAGTTCAAATATTTGGGAATCAGCTTTGAGTCGGAGCGTTGGGTTATGAAGAGCAAATAAGAAATAAAATGTTTTTGTCGTAGTTGCTGCGACTATTCCATCATTAACAAGAAAGTAATCGAAATTTTATGGAAGAATGAACCGATTGAGCATTAAAATTATAAAATAAAGTCAGATTTTATGTTTATATCCTGAAAGCAGAGAAATCATGTTTTTGTTCAAGTTTATATATGTTTGTCTGTACCGTTACTAAAATATCTCATGAACCACTAAACAAGTTTTATTAAAGCTTTCAGAAGCTAATTACTGGATGTCTACAAATGATTAACTTTTGAAGTCAATTCAAGATGGCTGCCACAACCAGTCAACATTAAACTACACAAAAAAAGTCTGTATCTCAGTAAGTTTTACAGACATTAATCTTAAATTTGTTGTGGCAGTAGCTGACAGGAATTCACGACAAATATTAAAAGATCACATGAGACACTACAGTTTAGCTTGAAGCTGCTCATGTTTTCTATTTTTAACCTAAATAGACGTAACTCTGTCATTTCTCAACATAAGTTGATCTCAGTTTGAACCTGTGACATTAAAGACAGCATTGCTAGGCCTTTAATTTGAATAAGTGTTGATTCTGAGTAACTTCCTGTCAAAGAAAGTGGATGAATAAGTATAGGAGATGTACAAGTGAAATTAAAGCACATAAAAATATGAAATGAGGTCAAATTTAATACATTTAGAGGAACATGAAGCAAACAAGAAGTATAAAACAAAAACTGAAGGTGACGGTAATTTAAAAGGCAAGAACAGTGTAATGATGAGTATTAAAGAATGATTATAGGACAGAACATAAGACTGAATTGAAACACGGGATAATGTGAGTTTTCATGTTTGATCTGAAATTGTCAGCTGTTGGACAGCAGAGGACTCGGGACTGAGGACAGATTCAAAGTCAGGAGCTGCAGCCGAGAAAACCTTTGATTTGACTTTGATTTTGATGGGAGAGGTTTGGATGTGGAGGACTGAGACGAGTTCAAAGAGCAGAGAGACCTGCATGCAGACAAAAGAACCAGCAGAGAATCTGACATTTTCAGAATTAATTTTAGTTTCACTGGTTTCTGGTTCGAGTGAGCCGGAGCTGGAGGGACGCAGCTGAGATAAAAGCCTGCGACACGGAGAACAAAAGCTAAAAGGAGAAAAACAAGAGCTAAAAGGAGGTAAACAGAAGCTAAAAGGAGCAAAACAGAAGCTAGAAGGAGCAAAACAGAAGCTAAAAGGAGCAAAACAAGAGCTAAAAGGAGCAAAACAGGAGCTAAAAGGAGGTAAACGGAAGCTAAAAGGAGGTAAACAGAAGCTAAAAGGAGCAAAACAGGAGCTA